>NW_018245219.1:0-349 GCF_001263595.1 Phalaenopsis equestris
TTGTGATTATGGCACCTGATGCGCCAGATTGGCGCCTGAACCACTACTTTATAGAGAGCTGGAGCCTGAAGCGCCAGATTTGGTGTCTTAAGCTCCATTTTATCTAAAGGTGATGCCTGAAGCGTCAGAATCGGTGCCTGAAGCACCAGAACCCAAAACAGTGCGAACTTAAGCAACTTTACGTCTGAAGCTCCAAAATCAGCGCCTGAGGCGCTAGGGACGACACTTGATGAATTAAGGCCATTCAAAGGAAAATTGAGTGGATTTTGAAGGCTCCAACTATTTCAAAAGTCCCAGAGAGTGATTCAATTCAATTAGACACTTTGGAAGGTTCTCTAATGAAATTATA
>NW_018245220.1:0-5096 GCF_001263595.1 Phalaenopsis equestris
TAGACCTCAACCAAAAGTGAGGTCAACAGTGTTCACATTGGGCCAATTGGCTAGAAGTTGGGTTTGGGTTAGGCTAGCCATGACATTGAGTTCAATTGATTGATCAAAATTGTGTATATGATTTTCATGAAGGTTTTTTGTGAAGGATTGTTGGCGTTATTTCGGGGGTTGGTTTGTGGGGTTTGCCGTAAGAAGCTGGCGGGGGTCGGAATTGAAATCCCGTAATTACTTACTCATCACATATGGCTCATTAAAACATTTTTTGTAATTTTTCTAAGTTAGAAAATAAATTTCTAAAGGCTTAAATAGCCATTTTTTTTATTTTCTCCTTAAAATAATTATAATAAATAAATTCAAAATCATAAATATATAAAATTTTTTTCTCTCAGTTCTTTGGACTTAGAGAGGTTTAATAAAAATATTACAAATAATTTTTGAAAGTAAAATAACTTTAACATTAAAATTAAATCATAAAAATCAATAAATCATTAAATTAAAAATTTATTTAAAAAAATACAAGTGTCAGCCAATGTTTTTCTTTGACCTAAGGAAAGCTTTAGTTTCGAAATGAACTCAAATGTTTTAAGGGATCTTTAACATAGTTTGGGTTCATTCCCCAAACACTTTAGAATCTCTTGGATATTTTCTGAGACAAATTGAACTTGCAATATTTTATTCTAAAGTCATTCATTAAGATCTTTTGGGACACAATAAGTCATAGTTTAGAGTCTATTGGATACACCTTCATCTACTCCAACAATTTATTTAAATTTCTGAAAAATTATATATATGTTGCAAAAGCTAATCTTTTAGCGGGAATGCGGAGAAGATGACAGGTACGCTTTTACAATGTTATTTATCTCCTATCATTTTACTTTCGCTGCAGGAAATCATAACTGCTTGGGTGTGTATTATACTTTTCTTGCAAAATCAAAACAACCTTATTCAAAAAAATTAATCAAATTTTTCAAAACATAAAACCAATTGTTGAAATTTAACCATAAATCATTTGAAACTTCACTAAACATAAAATGTCCTTTTTAATTTACAGGAGTCTTTTGGAGGAGGTAACTCACATTTGCAAATGAGATCTCCCCAGTTTAAATGAGTTTTATAACTCGTTTAAGCTAAGAAAATTCAAAAGAAAATAGTAATGCAGGAATGAGGGAACCGTGGGATCTTAACCAGAGTCACTCTAATCAACTTTAACATTCCCCATAATATTTAAATAACGATAACGTTAAGAGACATTTAATTTGACATCAAGACTTGGCAAATTAGATAACTTAAACTCAATATGACAATGAACTTGGAGCTAGTATTGTGGGCAACACGATCATCTTCAACAACAAAATATGTCTATATCAGCTAAACTATTCCTTAGAATTAAAAAATAAGTCATAGTAATTTGAGGTTGTTTGCCGAGTTCAACTTATTTTTAGGCCATTGTATAGCCTTGTGTCGGCGTTATTTTAAGGTTGGAGGGGAGTTGCCCGTCAGAAGCTGTCAGTCACCGAAATTGAAATCCCTTCACCGGCTTCGGAATGACGTTGAAGTATGAAATCAAATTGACCCCATATTTTTCATAGTTTAAAATGAAAGAGCACTGTACCTCAAATCTCCCAAAGGATAAACATAAGACTTGAGGATGAGGCTCAATCAAATTAACTAAGGAAAGTATGATGTCTGTTTGGTCTGCGAAACCCTTGCATTTGCCGACAAGTTCCCCTATTTAATATAAAGGATTAAATAGGGTTTATATTAAGATGGGTTCAGACATACTTCCTATAAGGGCAAGCCCCCATAGTTAATTACATCTTAAATGACCAAAGCCACCTAAGAAGACTCTCGATAAAAATCAAGAAAAATTATCTTCAAAGAATTTCAAAGCGGAGGACTCTTCAACGAAATCGGACGTAGAGGTGTGAAAGAGGATTGGTTCAAATTTCGAACATTTTATTGTAGAATCCAAAGGAAGAAGAACTAGGGGATTACATGGATCCAGAGGAGAACCTTAATGACTTCTGAAGCTATCATAATGTTTGGCTTCAGTTTTGAGGAGAAATATTTAAGTGTTTCAGCTTGCCAATTTTATTTAGTTAGGGCTTATATTCGTGTGAAACGATTACACAAATAGCCTGGAAGATATGAGGGTTTAGGTCGTCACAAACGACAATCTCGAAATGCTAAGACGAGTTAGGACTTATATTGTATAGCAAGGCTATGCAAAGGCCTAAAGGTAAGGTGAGGATTTACGTTGCGTAAGCAAGCAACCTCGATATCCTATGGCTTTGTTGCTTAAGTCTAAGGAAAGAAGATTGGTTTAGCTGGGGAGGACAGGTTTTGTTGTAGAAGATGGTCGTGCTGCCCACCATGCTAGCTCCAAGTTCCTTGCCGTGACGAGTTTACGTTTTCTAGCGTGTCAAGTTATAATATCAAATCAGGTGGCCCTATGGTTGAAGTTCTTTAAATTTTATGAAGGCATATTAAAGTTGATTGGAGTGACACCGGTTAGGATCTTACGGTTCCCTCGTTCTGGCACCACTATTTTGTATTGGATTCACTTAGTCCAAATGAACTTACTCAACTCAACTTAATGAGTTCCATAATTTCATTCAAACCGTGGGATGCCTCGTTAGCAACCATAGGTTACCTCCTCCGAGGGATTCTCGATCATCCAATAGAGATGTCTTAATTTAGTTGAAGTTGTATTTTTGTGTGGTATTTGTGATTAAATTTTGAGTTGTTTTATATTTTGAATGTTGTGGCGGTGGATTTTATAATTGTTGATTTTAGTTTTGGTTTTGGTTATGGTTATGTGGCTATCCTGATGGTTTTAGTTTTCATGCAGAGTGAAATCTTTGTTTAGCATGCAAATTTTCAGGTATAAAAATACAGTATGAAAGTACAAGAAGAACAATGTTGAAAACTGTAAAAGTGTACCTAGCGAGTCTTCTCGTTCCACCACCTGAAACTTAAAATGCATGTTAAGACAGTTTATAAAATTGTAGAAAAAGTAAGTTCTGGTGGTTTCCCTAACCCTATGTCATATTCTGGTGAATCCTTAAAAGTTTAATTAAGGATGATTTCATTGAGCGAGGAATATTAAGTTTAATAGGCCTCTAAGGTATCCAACAAGTCAGGAAGGGGAAGCAGGTCCATGCCTCCCTCTCACCAACTGGTGAGAAGCCTCGAGTCCATTTAAACTTATTATGTTGCTTCATGGTTCATCCTGTAAATACCCTTATTACTTAGTGAACATTGATGTCTCAATTATCCCTAAGAATAAGGCGATTATCACTTATCATTTAATTTAAAAATTATGTGGGTGGGTGAAGACCCTTAAAGAGGCAAGTTAGTTTAATTTGAACACTTAGCCAAATTCTTAATCCTAATTGGGCTTAGTGGTGTTTTAAGGATGTTTGATTTAATTATTTTTATTTCTCTAATCCTTGGTTAATCACTTTTTTATTTAGCCTAAGTCACCAATAAGGCCTTAAGGCCTAGGTGAGTGTCTTAATTAGTTTTGAAAAGGGTTAGCTTCAAGTGGCCATGATTCATGATTTGGATTATATTTGAAAATCAAGATAGGGGTATTAAATTGATTAATTATTGACTTCAAAATTTATACCCCTAAGTCTAGGGTCATTTAATCTTAATAAACTTCCAAACTTTAATAATTTAGAAATTTATTAATCTGAATTGAGAAAGGGAGATTGATTTCGACCAATTAACCCCTTTGTGTTTTAAACATCAAATAAATTGATTAAGATTAGAGGTTACCCATTTTCCCTCCTTGAACTAAGCCTAAATTTGTTATGTAAGGGCAAATTCATAAAATTACACTTTTTCCCCTAAGGCTCTAACACTTCATAATTTGTCAAATTCAAATCAAATGACTTTGAAAGTTTTATCCTATGTCATTCATGGGTCAGTTAAGACATGAGAGGAGAAAATATGATTTTTCAAAATACAATTTAATTTATATAATTATTTTCATGCAAAAATAGGATTTTTCAAAGAAAATTTCTAACTTGACCAGACTAAGGTAAATTGTAATCCCTTGAATTTTTTACTGGAGGTATGCCTAGACTAGAGAAGCCTTTAGATAAAATTTCATATTTTTTTTAATTATCTGTGATTTATTATAATTATTTTAATTTCTGGGCTATTTAATAAAAATAAAATATTTTAAGTGGTGAAAATTAAGTTTTATATTTTTTAAAAAATCTCGCCAAGGTCAGAGAACTTAGAGAAGCAAATTTTTTATTTTTCTAAATTTTCCATGATTTATTGGAATTATTTTAGTGAAAACTCATTTTTAGCCTTTAAAAAATTATTTTTAAGCTTTGAAAATAAATATCTTTATTTAGAAAATCAGGAAAAATATTCTAATTGTTCGTAAGTGATTAGGAAGCAATTTAGAACATCTTCATGAGTTTTATTATTTTTGTAATTTTAATGAATTTTTAATTATTTTAAATATTTAAAATAGGCCAAAAATCAAGTTTTTACTTTAAATATAATTTTATTTTTAGAAAATACCCCTAATCACAGAGAACTCAAAAAACGAAGTTTCATAATTTTTTGAGTTATATTTTGATTTTTAAAAAATCATTTAAGTGCCAAGAGTGGTATTTATTTTTAAAAATCAATTTAAGTAATGAGATGAACTCAAAATATTTTGAAACTTTTATGATCAGTTCTCTAGATCATAGATCACAGTGGAGATCAAAAATCAAGTCATTTAAATGTTTATATTTTTGAAAATCAATTATCTTAGTGATTTAGTATTTGAAAATTTTAAAGATATTTTAAATGACTTGTCCCATTCACATTATTCTCCTCTGTTCACTGAGCAAGAGGATATTTTTATTTTATTTTTTTGATTTTTCTATACAAAGTTATGGATTTTCTAAGTTAAGGGTATTTAAATAAATATGAAAAAGCCCTATTTATCTATTTAAACAGCGATTATTCACTAGATCCTAGGCAGCTCCGATGGCATGCGTGGCGCGCTCTGGTTGGATGCCACCGTTCACATAGCTGCTGACTCGGCCCGCGGGTTATGTCCCGAAGAGTTGTCCGGCTCTATC
>NW_018245220.1:6266-13712 GCF_001263595.1 Phalaenopsis equestris
TGTGGTGGAGTTAATTTGGTGGCCTTAGGGTGGTTAGGTCACATTTAGTGTATGGGTCCAAGTGGGTGCAAATGACCAAAACTTGGGTTTGGGCTAGGTTAGCCATGTCAGTTGGCTCAATTGATTGTTGCATTTGGTGTAGATGATCACAAGGAACAACTTTGGTGAAGGATGAAAATGGTTTTGAGTTCAATTGGGGGGTCAATTTGAAGAAATTTTGAACTTTAATCAATTTGGTCATGTTGGGCTAGGCTTGGGTCTAACTTGGGTTAGCCTTGGTCTAGGTCCAAATTGATTGTTATAAATGGTCAATAGGTACTTAGCCAGTTTGGGGCTAAATTTAGGCTTGGGTCTATCATCGGTGAACGTGTAGTCCTCCAGAGTACTATAGCGTTCTAAGTGGACAACATTGTTGTCCGGGCATTCCACAAACGCTCCTGTAGCTGGTGTACGTATGGGAATTTTGGCATTGCATGTCAGGTAACCCGCATAAAGATCATCTGAAACTCCTGGTATCTTTTGATCTATAGCGAACTCAGACTCATCCTCTGTGACAGGCAAGCTGGAGGAAGTCTCTCTCATATCTGGATCGTAGATTTTCCCTTCAGGAATATGGGTAAGTAAATTTTCTACCTCCTGTTGGCATCTTCTTTATTAACATAGGAAAGCTCTATGTTTTTGGTGATTTGCATTTCTGCGTTGAGTTCTTTATAGCGGTGCATCCGACAGTCTTTCATCATTAGCAGCGACTAGGCCTCCGGTCGGTGTAGTTATCATAGGTAGCAGGCAACTTGTCCCCACCATCGGATCTTGCTGTATTATCACATTTTTCCCCTTTAGTGAGGAATTCTCCCTAGTGCTGATTTTCAACAATGATGGTATCCCTTCTTTTTCTCAATGGCTAACCAAGTCCATTAGGGGACCCTCATAGTCCATGTCAAAGTCTATGGTGCCACCTTGCGGTGCTCCTTTCTCATTAAGTTCGAAGTTCCAGCTATATTTAAAAGAAAAAATCAACTTCTATGCTGACATTTTCTTTGCAGACGACAGGAAAAACATCAGTGTGCTGAAATTTAGCAGTAACAAGAACAAAAGAAAGTGTTTATTAAAGAAAATTTTAGTTTATGTTGGTGTGAAAATCATTTATTTATGTGTTTATATTTTTGTTTAATTTAGTAAAATATCAAACTTTTAAGGTAGAAAGAGAAAATCAAAGTATGTAGCTGCAAAAGTTTTCATTTTATTGAGGTTAATTCTATTACAAAATTTTGGACCCGGTCACAGACGATTGACCAAATAAATACCTCCAGAACAATCAAAATTTTATAAAGGCAATTCCAAGCAGCGTCAAGTTGGATAGTATGTCTTCAAGTATTGTCCGTTGATCGACACCATGAGACTTTCGCCTCAAAAATCCATTAGCTGGTAGGCTCCTCCTGTGTAGACTTTTCTACGACAAATGGTCCTTCGCAAGTTGGCTCGAATTTTCCACCTATCTTGCGGTGTGCAGGAATAGGTCTTTTGAGAACAACCTTTTGGGAACAAGAATGAGATCACCAATTTTAGATATCATTGGGAGGACCATATTGTCATGGGCTTGTACCATCTTTTCTTGGTAAAGATCCAGATGTTGTTGTGCTTCTAGTCAATTTCCTTCGAGACATTCCATTTTTTCAAGTCTGAGTTTTATACTTTCTTCTGTTGTAAGTTGATTGATGATAGTGACTCTGAAAGATGGTGTCTGGACCTCCAGCGGTATTACAACATTGACCCGTACACGAGCATGTAGGGTGTGCACTGAGTGGGAGTCTTGAACGTTGTTCGGTATGCTCGCAAAACTTCTAGCAATCTGTTATGCCAATCTCTTTTATTTTCATCAAATGTCTTCTTCAAAATCTGTACCAGTGTCTTGTTGAAGGCTTCGACTAAGCCATTTGCCTTGTGATAGTAAATCGTAGAGTATCTTAAGTCTATCCTGTGCAGTTTGACAAAATTGTTGATTTTTGTGTTTTGAAGGTTGTCCCTTTATCAAAGATTATTCATGCGTGGAACTCCAAAATGGTAAACAACTTGGCTTTTGAAGAATTGAAGGATGTGTTACTGATGGTGTTCTGCTAACCTTAGTTTCAAAATCTTGTATTGTCCGGCGACTTGTTGGATGACGAGTTGTGAGTCACCATAGATGGTAATATCTATTATATATATCTAGATTGTTAATTCCAATCCAGTGATTAGCATTTCATATTCTGCTTCATTGTTGGTACACGACTCTGTTATGTTGTAGGAGAATCTCAGCGTACCCTTATCTAGCTTGATGAAAATCAAACCAATTCCTGCTTTGCCTGGTATAACAATGCCAGATCCTTTGTCTTTTCTAGCTGACAAAGCTCCATCAAAGCACATCTTCCAGTGTTGCGCACTGGAGAATTCCATTTATAATACTTGTTCAACTGATAATTTTTCATTAAGAGCGGACTCAGCAGTAAGTGGGTGTGCAGAGAGAAAATCTACTAAAATCTGTTCATTGATAGCACGGAGGGGAATAAAAGTTATATCAAATTGCAAAAAAATCATCAACCATCTTGTTAAACGTCCAGAGAATGTTGGTCGGGTCATCAAATATTGCAATAGAATAACTTTCTAAATGACGGTAAGTTTTTGAGAAATCATGTAATGTATAAGCTTCTGGACTGCAAAAATCAATGCTAGACAATGCTTATCAATAGACGGATACCTTATCTCCATCGGTATTAGACGATGACTCAAGTAGTAGAGTACGTTGTCCTTACCCTCATCATTGATCTATGCTAAGAGGGCTCCAAGAGAGTCATCTAAGTCTATGGTATAAAGTATCAATGGTTTTCCTGGTATAGGGGCTGCCAAAATAGGAGATGTCATTAAATATTGCTTAATGTCCTCAAAAGCTCGCTGACATTTCTCTTCCCAAACAAATTTGGCGTCTTCTTCAACCAATGTTGAGAAGGGCTGACACCTTCTTGAGAGATTAGAAATAAATCGTCTTAGATATGCTAATTTCCCTTAAAAGGAGCATAGTTGTTTCAAAGTTTTAGGAGGAGGCATTTCCAAGTTAGCTTTAATCTTATTCAGGTCGATCTCATTTCTCGGATGACAGACAATGAATCCTAGAAATTTCTTAGAGGTGATGCCAAAGACGTACTTTAAGGGATTCATCTTTAGATTATATTGTCTTAATCGTTTGAACATGACCCTCAAATCATATAAATAACCTAATTTATGTTTTTCGTTGATGACCAAATCATCCACGTAGCATTCCACTTGGATGTGAATGAGTTCGTCAAAGATCTTAGTCATTGCTTGTTGGTATGTTGCTCCAGGTTTCTTCAACCCAAACGACATCACTGTGTAGCAAAAAAATTCTAATCAGCATTCTGAATGCTATAAGTCTTGCATCCTCGATATTCATCTTCTTTTTGTTGTATCCCGTTGATTCGTCCATGAAGGAGAAAATTTTAAGTGTCGAAGCGATATCCACCATCATTTCGAGTACTAGCAGTGGAAACTCATCATTTGGACACGCTTTGTTCAAATCTCTGCAGTCGACACATACATGGATTTGTCCATTTTTCTTCTTATCCAGTACAATGTTAGCTAACCACATGGGTTATTGCTCTTCTTTTACAAAGTTAGCATCTATTAACTTCTTAACCTTGGCAATGACTTGTTGCTCTTTCTCGAGCAGCATTCTTCTGGGAGCTTGTTTTACAGGGGTCATATCTTTATCCACCCCAAGTTTATGAACTGCAACTTCTGCTGATAGTCTTGGCACTTCATCATAACTCTAAGCGAAGAAATCTTTGAATTCAATTAATAGTTTAATCAACTCTATAGATTCTTCATTATTAACTAGAGAACTTATAAATGTAGGTCGGGGCTGCTCTTCCATCCCGAGGTTAATTTCTTTTAGTTCAACAATAGTTGACCTGATTTCTTCCTCAAATTATGGCAAGCATCTTCAATTAGTTGATCAGTAGAGTCATCCTCCACATTGAGGCAATCCTCTTTCAATTCACTAGTAATAACCATGCAAAATTTTGAATCATCGACTAGTCCAACTGTACCAAATCTGAGACCCTCTTTCGAGTTAGGAGTTTGACTTTTAACATCCCATTAATTTTTAAAAAGTTGTAATTTATCTATTGGCATTTCTTTTGACAAATGTCCTTGGTGAATTAAATTTTGTACACAAGGCGAAAAATAACCAAAAGGTAATTCCATTAATTTATTAGGATCCTTGTCCAAATTTACATGATTTTTAAAGTTAGTAGAATTAGAAGCATGATAAAATTTGATCAGCTTTGAAACAGTGCTACGAACTTCCTTGACCCCTAAACACTTGACCTTTTGAGGGAGAATCGGATTAGGGGTCATGGTGTTCACATAGTGGTTTATCTGTTCATACATTGTCTCATATTCACTTTTCTTCACATCTTCTAAGGATATCTCGCACCGAGGTTTCTTCTATTTTGTCTTCAATTTTTATCTTCAAAACTTTCTTCATCATTAATGTTGATGGTCGACCTAGTTTGTTCAACAATTAAAATGGTTCTTGCTCGTCCACAACCCCGGCCTTAACCTTGGGTGCGCGAACTAAAAGAACACCCACCAACTCGTTGTAAAAGGGTGGTGGAAGATCATTGAAGCGGAGTTGAATGGCCTCGTCATTTTACTATTTCTGAACCTTCACTCGTGTTTGTCACAATTTCATGAGAGAAGATAGTTTTCTTTAGAAGCATGTAGTAGGCGGCATCTTCATGAATGTCAACTTCATGAACTAAAAACGGCTGTAAATCTCTCTTAATGTCATGTTCTTGTCCTTCTTCGTAGTACTTGATTCAATGATGTAAGGATGATGTAACAATGTTGTGTTTGTGAATTCATGGTCGACCAAGTAGAGCATTAAAAGAGGTCTCATCATCGATAATATGGAATTTAGCGGTTGTTACTAGTTCTTCAACCTTCATAGGTAATGTAATTGATCCAAGGGCTCTCTCTATCTTTTGGTTGAATCCTCTTAGCATCATTTTTTCAGACGTAAGCTCCTGAGCTTCAATGACCAAATAGGTCAATGTCTGTAGGCTCATCAAGTTAAGGGATGCTCCAAGATATACCAAAACTCTGGACAATATGAATCTGCCAATTTTAACGGAGATATAGAGTAGACGGTTATGATCGGTAGTGTTGAGCAGCAGGTCTTCATCTATGAAGGTTACCCCAGAGTGTTCTTTCAATGAGTAAACTTCATCTGAGGATGTGCTGGCCAACTGGGCTAAACAAATATCTAAGTCACGCAAAGTTGTAACCAAAGACTCTCTCATCTCCTTTGATAGGATTAGAGCGTCATAAGTGCTTAATCTGGTCAGCACACATTGTAATCCACTTTATATGATCCTCCGATCTTTACTTGGTTATGTTGTTTTTCGACTGGTGGAGGTGTAGGTAGTTCTTCTTAAGTTACTATTTGCTTTCCTTTATCTATAGAAGCTGTTCTCGGTGGTAATACTCTCCCACTCTTCAAGTTCACTTCTGTAATTTCTTTTTCTTGAGATACCATTGTTGAATCTTCCAGTATTTCTTCCTTATCGGAAAGATGTAAGTTGATGGCAAGTGGTGCACCATGGCATTTGAGGATTGGTTCCTCACTCTCGGCACTATTGTAATCGGTATTGTAAATGTCTTATTCAGTCTTGTTAGCGAGTTCATCGCACTCAAGTACAATTTGAGGATCATTTTGAGAATCTAGATAGAAGCTAAATTGTTCACAATCGATTACGTTATCATGAGAAACAGTTAAAACATAGCCAAAATCATAATCATTATATTCATAAGAACCCAAAGGGGCATAAGAATAATCATACAAGGTTAGGGGTTCAAGGATTTTCTTCCCCGAATCCCAGCAACTAATCTAGTAGTAGCATCCCCTATCCTATCCCTCATGCTATCAGTCTTCGTGGTAGTGTTCTTTTTCTTCTTCTTTGATGTTGACGGATCTTCTGGCAGAATCTTCATCTCATGGTTAGCGAGTTGAAGACTTTGAAGGGAAGCTTGTGCTGATGCATTCTAGATTTGGTTATGTATTTTCTTGGATGGCTTACTTCAGACTGTACTCCATTCATCTTTTCCAGTATACAGGTCAATCGGAGAGAATGCTCAGCCAAAATCATATTTATAGAAACTTTTTTAGGTTCTTTTAAATATTCTTTAGAGATTGTTATATTTCCTTCTTTAAGGATTTTCTTGAGCCAATCCTTGAAAACAAAACATTCCTCTATGGTGTGTCCAAGCAATCTATGATATGGAAAATTATTTGGTTGATCCTTCTTATTGGCCTCTTCGGGTTTCTTTGGATCTGGTAATCTGAACTCAGCCTTCTTCATCAAACTTCCAAACATTTTGGGTATGGCTTTATCTTTGAAGGAGCACACCACTTTCCTATGTTTTGTAATGGACATTTTCTTGTTAATTGTTTGGTATGTTCCTCCTTGATGTGGTTGCTCGCTAGATTAGCCATACTATTGTGTCTGTTGTTGAGCATGCTGTGATGACGACTGACGTGAATTCTCCACATGTATCTTAATTGGTTATTTTCCTTTATCAATTGTTGCCACTCTTTCAAACTTCTTTCAAATGCTCTGGTCAACCTGGACTTCTCAGCCTTCTCACGAGAATCCATATGTTTGACTTTTTCTTGAAGATTGCTAGCTTTGCTGAGTAGCTTCTCAAAGGATTTAGTGGTGAGCACCTTGAGCATAAAAGCTACTGGCCCATGAATGGACTTGAGGAAGATCTCAATCGCATGATATTCCTGTAGTTGAGGTTCACGTTTCATGATATGGTTTCTCCACCTCAAAATGTAATCCACTAAAGTTTTGTTGGGATTTTGTTTCTCTACTACTAGATCTCCAATAGACACATGTTGTTGCGCTTCGGTAAATCTTTTTATGAACAATTTTTCTAACTCGGCAAACGTCTTGACTGATCGGCTGGGTAGTTTGACATACCAATAGAAAGTGATTCCTGACAGGCTGCTAACAAACTGTCAGAAAAGCAAGGCTTCGTTACTTTAAGTATTACCATAACTTGCTAAAAAATGTGCTATGTTCTACCTGGGATTTCCAGTCCCATCAAATATCTTAAAGTTTGGTGACACAAAACCCATATAGTAGGGTACAACATTGAAATCCACCGGGTAAGGTCTACCCTTTAAAGCCAATGCACCACCCTTAGATTGGGCTAAGGCCTCGCAAACTTTATCGAACATTTGCTTAAATTCCTTTTCTGGCATGGCTCTGGATGGATAATCCTTCTTTTGTTGATCATCCTATTTGCTGAGGCTACTTCTCTTCTTTCATCTGTGTTAAGTATAATCTTTGGTTGATTGACTTTTGGAGAGGCTAACTGTGGTGG
>NW_018245220.1:13722-45391 GCF_001263595.1 Phalaenopsis equestris
CTGTCCTTGAACCGTGGCCATGACGTTAATGGTAGTGCCCATCTCTTCCATTCTTTTCTCCATTTGGCTGATTTACTTGTCCCTCAGAAAAACAACCCTACGCATCTCATCTACGACTTTCTAATCGATGAGAGGTTGAGCGTCACGCGCAGATGCAATGACTCTAGTCTCGATGACATGGATATCCTTGAAATATTCCTCGAGGTAATTATTGGACTCAAAATCTTCATCATCATCATTGATAAAAACTCCATGTTCCCGTGCCAACTCAAAAATCTTGACTCTGAACTGTTCGACATTTTCTTCAATTATTGATTCTTGTAGCACTTTAAGATCTGGACAACTCTGCTGAACATCCTTTACTTGCTCATCCATCCTGCTAGCAATTCCTGTGACAATGTCAGATACTTCGGACCCTTGCTTCATTCCATGATCCTGCCATGTGGGTTTATTGGACTGTATCGATACTACAACCTTAGGTACCCATACCTTTTTCTTTGTCGGTGACGTCTTGAGATGTGGTGTCTTTGAAGAAACATTGGCATGTCAAAGAGAAGTATGCTTCCCATGGCACTAACCAGATATAGTACTGGGTATCCTTTTTGACTTTTCTTTTAGAACTTTAAAAACATCCTTATGACTGCAAATTGATAGAATTCTCGGACCCAGACTCAACTTAATTGGTCGATAACCCGTGAGTCCAGTGGCAGTAGAATTAGTAATATCAATGGTGGTACCAATTATGCTTCCCAAACAAAACCAGACGGGAATGCGAGCAGACAAAGCTTTAGTTGATTTCTTAGACATCTAGTAGATCTAACATCTTTTAGAATTTCTTTCTTCATGAGAGGTGGTACCGCACACCCCAATCTTTTGTGTAACTTGCTAATTGAACAACCTTCTTTAGCAGCTAGTTTCTGAAAAATTGAACTGTCCGAGTGATAGTAGGCAGGTTTTTTCCTCTCCCCACCATGTCTACGGAGTGACGGTAATGTAGCGGTGATCTTCTGGATACTTTCGTACCCATTATTATCCATTAAGGGCCCTTACAGAAGTGGATAAGTTTCCGGTAATCCTGACTCATCCTGGTGAAGAACTTCATCAACAGGTACTTCCTTGGAAATCCGGGCTTCAATAGCCCTCCAAAACTTTTGGCTATGGTTTCTCCTTTTTGTTTGGGTTAACAGTGCAATCATCAAACTTGATCCGATTTCAAATACTGACAAAGGGACAAGCAATCCTTCAGTCGGGTCTTCAAGGATCACAACTTCTTTTCCCTCAGGAGAAACGGGAATAGCAGGCTTTGTAGGTGTGGTGGTGGCAGTATTCTTGACCCTCTTGCATAAAGGGAAGTTTTGAGAGAAGCTCAGGCTAAACTCAGTAGACGGTTACTGAACCTCTAGAGTGGTGACCTTCATTATGACGAACGGAGCTTTCCTGATATTGACCTTGAGATCTTAAAATGTGACTCAGAACGTGATGGTGGAATCGATATTGCGAGCATCACGGCTCGTCGGCAGGTTGCAGGAAAAGGTGAGCATTGGGCATGTCATTGTAGCAGCTTCAAAAAGAGAACGCTCTGGGGTTAGCTATTTGGCCAAAACCTTATAATCTTAGTTCGAGCACTACAAATTAATAGAGGTTGATCTGTAGACCTAGTAAGTCTTTATTTAATTTGTGTAAATTTCAAAACTTAGTAAAAAATAGTTTGAAAGTAGAAAATTTTAATTAATATAAGGAAAATTAAAGGGCACGCTTAGCACAACACGATTTGATTTAATTTGCAAAATAGCAAATTAAACTCAAAAGGGAAAAAGTGCAGTTCCGGACCCAGTGCGGGACCAACTTAACAACGTACAATGCCTAGGTGGAAAGAGTCCACCAACACACCTACTGGGGGTCTGACCCCACATGAAGATTAAAAAGTCCTTAATGCCCTTCTGAACCTCTCTGCTTGTAGGTGATTGAATAGGCGGTCTTGAAGTTCAAATGAGTTGACCGTACTCTCCCAAGA
Organism: Phalaenopsis equestris; assembly: GCF_001263595.1. Taxonomy (NCBI): domain Eukaryota; kingdom Viridiplantae; phylum Streptophyta; class Magnoliopsida; order Asparagales; family Orchidaceae; genus Phalaenopsis; species Phalaenopsis equestris. The sequence continues at coordinate 15,737 of NW_018245220.1, forward strand.
TATAAATGTGTAAAGCAAGCCAACAAAAGAAGCGTAACTTGGTCCATGTGTGACATGAACACATTACCGATGTAGGAAAACAATATTTCCTAACTTAAATGGAGAGAGAAATTAGTCCCCAGTGGAGTCGCCAGGAGCTGTCGGCACTATTTCGGTTGAGGAGTTGCCCGTTGGAAGCTGTTGGCCACCAGAATTGGAATCCTGTCGACCGCTTCAAGAAGGCATTTTTAATTTACATAAATATATAGTTTAGAAAAATATGAAATCAAACCAACCCCATATTTTTCATAGTTTAAATGAAATAGAATTATACCTCAAACCCTATATCTATCCTGAAAGATGAACATAAGACTTGAGGGTGAGGCTCGATCAAATAAACTAAGAAATAAATGACATCCGATTGGTCTGTGAAACTATTTTTATTTACCGATAAGTTCCCTTATTTAATATGAAGAATCAAATAGGGTTTATATTAAGTTGGGTTCAGAAAAGTTTCCTATAAGGGCAAGCCCCTATAGTTAATTACATCTTATATAACCAAGGTCACCTAAGAAAACTCTCGATAAAAATCAGGAAGTATTATCTTCAAGGAATTTAAAAGGATAAGACTTTCTAACGAGATCAAACAAAGAGGTGTGTAAGGGGAATGACTCAAATTTAGAACATTTATTGTAGAATCTAGATGAGGAAGAAGTAGGGGATGTCATAGATCTGGAGGAGAACCTCGATGACTTTCCAGTCTATCCTATAATTTAACTTTAATTTTGTGGAGAAATTATTTAAATTTTTAATCTTGCCAATGTTATATATTTATGGCTTACATTCATGTGAAAATATCACACAAATAGCCTGAAAGATGTGAGGATTTTGATCGTGACGAATGACAACCTCGAAATCCTAAGACGAATTAAGGCTTACATTGTATAATAGAGCTACACAAAGGCCTAAATGTAAGGTGTGGATTTATGTTGCATAACTAAACAACCTCGAAATCCTTTGGTTTGTTGTTTAATTCTAAGGAAAGATATATTGTTGTAGATCCTCTTGCTGTTGAAGATGGTCGTGCTGCCCACAATGCTAGCTCCAAGCTCCTCGTTGTGACGAGTTTAAGTTTATTAACGTTTTAGGTTGTGATGTCAAATCAGATGTCCATATGGTTATAGTTCCTTAAATGTTATGGGGCACATTAAAGTAGATTAGAGCGACACCGAATATGATCCTACGGTTCCCTTGTTCCGATAACACTATTTTCTATTGGATTTACTTTGTCCAAATGAATTTACTAAACTCAACTTAATGAGTTCCATACTTTCATTTAGACTATGGGAAATCTCATTAGCATCCGTAAGTTACCTCCTCCGAGGGATTCCCGATCTTCTGATAGAGACATTTTAATTTAGTTGCAATTGTTTTTTTGTGATGTTTGTGATTAAATTTTGAGTTGTCTTATATTTTAAATGTTGTGGCGGTGAATTTTATCTTGGTTGACTTTAGTTTTGGTTTTGGTTTTACGACTACCCTAGCAGTTTTGGTTTTCATGCAAGGTGACATCGTTGTTTAACATGCAAGTTTTGTAAGTACAAAAATATGATATTGTAAACTGTAAAAACGTACCTGGAGATTCTTCTCGTTTCACCACCTAAAGGATCAGTACTTGCAAGACATGAATTTAATATTGTAAGGAATTTAAATTGCAATAGTAGATGAATGCTTAAATTTTATTGAAACTTGGAAGATCCTAGTGGATAATTTTACAACAAAATATGACAAGTTCAATTTCTCCTTCAAATATCAAAAAGATTTTAAAGTGCTCAAGGTAAGACCCTGAACTATTTTGAAGATCTTTTGAATTATTTTGATTTCATTTTTGAACTTATCATATTGTTCCATTAACCATCCGGGTTTAGAGTGTGGCTACCTTGTTGCTCAGTGAAACTTGACAATTTAATTATCCGAAGGATAGGATACTCATTTAGTCAAATGATGTTTGATTTAATAGTTAGGTGAGTGGGTGCCCCTAAAGCAAGTCTAGGTTATTTAAGATTATTGTGTCCACAATTAAGGTCAGGCTTGTATAATTTGAAGATGTTAATCACCAATTATGTATAGATATTGAGACTATGTCACTACTAAGCCTTTAACAATCATGATAGGTGAAAAGGAGATTATCAAAATTTTGATTTAGATGACATGTATTCTTATAAAATGGTCAAACAATCCCCAACTTTGGGCTTAAGATAAGTGAATTTCCATCTTACCGACTTAAGCCTATCACTTAAGAATCGTCTGATCTTAGTTGACTTCCAAGTCATGAAGATTAGGAGGATTATGGTTTTGTTGATGTTGTGCAAGGGTAGTGAGTGAATTTCTACCTTTTAATCTCATTGTATTTCAATCATCTAAATATGTTTATTAAGATCAAAATTAACCATTTTCCCTTTGGTTAATCATAAATTTTGATTAAGGCACTAAAGTCTAAAATTACCACTTTGCCCTTAGGGCACTTCACCTCATAATTGATTAAACACAACTCAGATGACTTTGAGGGTTTAAAGTGTCATATTCTTGAGGTAATTATAATGTTTGACAAGAACATGTGGACCTCTCTAAATTTTAATTTAATTTAAATAATTATTTAAATTTAGCAGATAGGATTTTAAAAGGTTAATTTATTTAATTATCCAAAAAAAAGTTTTTATTTATAGAAAAATTTTTAGAGGTCTCCTAAGGTCAGAGAAACACTTAAGCAAAATTTCAAGATTTTTTGAATTAATTTTTAATCAATTTCAAGGATTAAATTAAATAGAAAATAATAGTTTGATTACGATAAAATAATATTATAATTACAAAAAAAAAACATTTTTTATATTTTTAATAGACTTTTTTGATATAATAAAACTCAGAGAACCAAGTTTTGTATTTTTATGATTTTTAATTTATTTATTATAATTGTTTTAATGGGAAAATATGAAAAATTCATTTTTAAGCTTCTAAAATTTATATTCTAATTTAGAAAAATTAGGAAAAAAATCCTAATGAATTTTAAGTGATCAGGGGACATTTCCACTGATTTTGAATCATTTTTTTGTATTTTTGAAATTTTTAATTTTTTAAATTATTTTAATTCAAATTATATTTTAAAAATGAAATATTTTCACAAAAATGGATTTTATTTTTATTAAATGCCCCTAGTCACAAGGAACTTAGAGAACCAATTTTCAAAGTTTTTCTAAAATTATTTAATTTAATATAATTATTTTTATACAAAAATACATGGTTTCCTTAAAAATGTATTTTAGTGCTTAGACTAAGTCAAATAATTTTAATATTTTTAAAGTGAGTAAATATAATTTTTATCGACAGTGGGGAAGTGTTTTTGTTAAATTTTGATAAGTAATTTACCTAAATTAATATGAAGTGTATGCATTTAATTAAGCATGAAAATATACAAGATGATTCAAACCTGACAATATTTTTCCTTGACTTCTCTGACCATAGGAAACCTACTAAAATTATTCCAAAAATCTTACCAGTGATATTTCGACGTATATAATTAAAATAACCAAAATAGTCACCTTAGTTTGAAAATTAGGGCTAGAAGCATAGAGGTGTCCTCTGACATTAGAAAAATCAGACGACATGGCCTCTGTCATGAGGAATGAACCCTCAAACTTTCAAGGCATGGTGAGTAATAATTAGTTATGGAGAATTGAAATACCACAGAGAACATTCAATTCATTAAAAATTAGGGATTAAGAAAATAGATTTTATTTTTAATCAACATTATTATCCTCAGTTCACTGAGTAAGTGGGTATTTTTATTTTATTTTTATGTTTTTTTTAGAGAAAGATTTGGATTTATGAAGTTTAGGCATTTAAAATAATTCAGAAAATCCCTACTTTTCTACTTATCCACACGGCGCCACTTTAATGTACCGCGACTCCGAACTAACACGCGGTGCACTCTCTGTGGATGTCGCCATCCACTTCAGCTGCCACGCGGCCCGCGGTTCACGTAGCGTCCTGCACCATCTGCTTGTCTGGCTTGATATTCTCTGTTGATTGGATACACACGCGATCAAACGACTCCTTGTTATCGTCTTCAAGTGACTTAACCCATACGTCGCTCAAAATAAAACCATAAGATCTTGAGCTAGACTCAACCAAATCACTTGGGGTTTGTTTTTAAACCTTCATCTACTCAAGACGAACACATCTATATGGTTAATCAAGTATGGAATCAAGTCATTACAAATTGAGAATAAAAAAAAGCTCGGATTAGGGTTGAGGTTTAATACCTTTGTCTGAGAGGGGAGGCTTCAATCAGATGGTTGTGGGAGGTTAGGTCCAACAATCCTTCAGATGAAGTCTCAAGCCTTGGTGAATTGTCTAGGTATGAATTCGATCAAGCTCGATTTCAGGTGTTGGTCTAGATCTATGTTAGAGGTTATTTCAGAGCACGGTTTGATGGAGAATCAATTCCTCTTACTATAGGGATGGTGTGTGAACAATTAATTTGAGTTTGGTAGACTGTGGAGAGATGCCATCATTTGAGCTGAAATTTTAAGCTCAAAACTTGGCTTCCACAGTGGGGATAAATGGGGGAAAAATGTGGCAATGAGCTTAGGAGTTCTTGGAAAGTATCTGAAAGCAATTGGATAGAGTTTCCCCAGGGATTTTTGCACTCTCCTCTTTTTATCCATGGAGGGGCTGATTAAATAGAGGAGCTTTGGGGGGAGCTCAAGGCTAATTGATGAGTGTAAAATGGTGCCTAAGTGGAGGTCTGAGGAGCTCTAAAAAGCCATTGGGATGAGCTGGCATTTGAGGTTGAAATTGGGTATGAATTTGAGCTTGGTGGTCTCAATTTTGGTGTTTTCCGACCACTAGGCTAGCTGATAGGGCCATGGGTGGAGGCCAGAAGGTCACGTGGACCATGGGGAGGCTTAATCATAATTTACCCCCAATGGCAGGTAATTATGGGGAAAATATTTTAATTACGGGTCAAAAATGGGAATAAATCCCTTAATTTACGGCCCGATTGGTCCATAGCTTGCTTGGGTGGGTTTAGGATGGTTTAGCCTAGTCCAAAGTGTGTATTTGGTGGTTGTGGAGCCGTTAATATGGTGACTTAAGCATGGCTAAATCACTTTTGGGTGAATGGATTCACATTGGGTCAAGTGACTAGAAGTTGGGTTTGAGTTAGGCTAGCCTTGACATTGAGTTCAATTGATTGATCAACAATGCGTAGATGATTGTCATGAAGGTTTTTGGTGAAGGATTGAAGTAATTTTAAGGTCAATTGAAACCTCACTTTGAAGGATTTTGGGATTTTGGTCAATTTGGGCAAGTTGGACTAAAATTGGGTCTAGGTTGGGCTAAGGTTTGGTTAATTCCAAATTGATTGTTGGAAATCATCCATAGGAATGTCATGAAGTGTTTTCAACATAAATTGGGTGTCAATTTTTGGGTTAGGGTTTTCAATTTGGTGGAATTTTGAGACAGCCAATTTGGGGCAAATTCAGGGATTTTGGGACTTAGGTTAAAATTAAGTAAAATTGAGGCTTCACAAAGGCCAATTAAAGTTTCATTTTGTTTTATAAGAGTGTTATGAAGAATTCAGAATTCAAATTGGTGCAAATTGAGTAGGCTATGGGGTTGAATTACGTGAGATTAAGTCATATGGTCAAAATTGGGGGTTTTGATTTAAATCAAAATTGAGCTCAATGCAGGGGCCAATTAGGCTTGGATTTGGTTTGTATTGGTCATATTAAAGGATAATTTAAGTTTAGAATTGAAATTGAGGGAAATTGGGGCCAAATTGAAGGACATTTGAGGTGAATTTAGGTAAATTAGGCTTTTAAAGGCAAATTGAGGTTTCGATCAAAATGGTCATATTGGTCAAATTTGGTTCAATTGAAGGGTCCAAATTTGTTTTTGAGACATTTAAGGTGATTTTGGATATTTTGGAAAAGTTTGGGCCACCAAGGGTATTTTTGTAATTTTGGTAATTTTGAGGGTATTTTGGTAATTCTGGAATATTTGGAATTTTTGGGTGGTTTTGGGTAATTTGGGTAATTTAACATGATTTGAAATGATTTTTGAATAAATTTTGATATTTTGGGTGAAATTGAGATTTTTGGCCTAATTTGGGATTTGGGGGTGTTTTGGCAATTTGGGATAAAAAGGCCAAATTGGAAACTTTGGTAGAATTGAGGTGTCAACCACCTTACATGAGCTATGGACCAATGAAATCCCCATTTGGGTTGTCTATGCACTGGTCTTAGCTAAACCCTTGCCTATGGCTAGTGGGTCTAGGGGGACCATTTACATGAGTCTCCCAAAAATTAAGGGATCAAAGTCAACAAATATGGGTTTTAAGGTTGTAAGTGGATGTGTAATGTGCAGTTGAGTGAACTAGCTCTAGACCAACACCCAGGGCAACCCTAAGGTGAAGCAGTCCTATAGGGACTCTGCTTGAGATCCTCGATACTGACCCCACCTACTAAGTGCTAGAGGTTAGGACAAATATGTGGAACTTCAAGCTGAGGAAGGAAGAGTTTAGAGTTTCTAATCGTGAGGGTTCCTTTTCTAGTTTTGTAGGAATAGTCAACCGGATAGTCCATCACATCGAGGTAAACCAACAGCTTCTATCCATTTGGATATATAGTCCACTGCTAACAGTATCTATAAATTTCCAAAAGATGGTATAAATGATCTTATAAAATCTAATCCCTAAACATCAAATATTTCAAGTTCTAGCAAATAATTGAGGGGCATCTCATTTATCCTAGAAATATTGCCTACTTGATGACATCAATCACAAGTTTTTATAAAAGCATTAACATCTCTAAAGATTGCAGGTCAATAAAATCCAGATTGCAAAATTTTGTATGTTGTTTTATCAGAACTAAAAATGTCCCCCAAAATAAGAATTATGACATTTTGGATAATTTCATAAGTTTCTTCTAAAGGTACACATCTTCGACTAATCAGATCCTTTCCTTGTTTATATAAAAAATGGTCATCCCAAAAATAAGTCTTAGTTTTAGGTATAAATTTTCACTTCTGTTGGTATGTCATTCCATAGGGTATAATATTACTTACAAGAAAGTTCACAATGTCGACATACTATGGAACACGCCACTCATTAATTTTGAACAGTTTTTCATCTAGGAAATGTTCATTAATTTCCTTTTCAAAACAGAGTGGTTTTTCTAACTCAAGCTTGGACAAATGATCAGCAACTTGATTTTCAGTCCCCTTTCGATCTACTATTTCAAAGTCAAATTCTTGCAAAAGAAGAATCCATCTTATAAGTCTTGGTTTAGTGTCCTTCTTTTCCATTAAGTACTTAATAACAAAATGATCTGTATGCACTATGTAATGAGTTCCAATTAAATATTTTCTAAATTTATCAAAGGCATATACTATTGGTAAAAACTCTTTTTTAGTTGTTGTATAATTAATTTGAATTTCATTAAGAGTTTTACTAGCATAGTAAATTACTTTAAAAATTTTATCATATTTTTGTCCTATAACAGCTCCAATAGCATAAACATAATCATTAGCATCACACAATAGTTCAAAATGTTTTCCCCAATCTAATGAAACTATAACTGGTGCAATGATTGATTTTTCTCTTAATAACTCAAAAGTTTTTAGGCATTCTTCATCAAAATTGAAAATTACATTCTTCTCCAGTAAATGGCACAAAGGCTTAGTAATTTTTGAAAAGTCTTTAATATATCATCTGTAGAATTCACCATGTCCTAAAAAACTCCTAATTTCTCTTACATTTATTGGATAATATAAATTAGAGGTCAATTGAATCTGGGCAGGATCTACTTTCATACCATTATCTAATATTTGATGTCCTAATATAGTTCCTCCTGCTATCATAAATTGGCATTTTTCCCAATTAAGGACTAAATTTATTTCTTCAAAGCACTTAAGAACTTTTGATAAATGTTCTAAACATGAATCAAATGAAGTTCTAAATATTGAAAAATTATCCATAAAGACTTCAATCCCTTTTTCAATTAAATAACAAAAAATTTCCATCATACATCTTTGAAATGTAGTAGGGGGATTACATAAACCAAAGGGCATTCTTCTAAAAGTAAATGTACCAAAAGTATTGGTAAATGTAGTTTTCTCTTGATCCTTAGGAGTTATTTATTTTTGGTGATAACCAATATATTCATCCAGAAAACAAAAGTATTTTTACCCAGCTAGTCTATCCAGCATTTGATCTAGAAAGGGTAGTAGAAAATGATCTTTCCTAGTGGCAAGATTTAATTTTCTATAATAAATTCATATTCGCCGCTCTGCGACTTGTCTAGTAGGTATTAATTCAATATGTTCATTTACAGTACCATTTACTCCTCCTTTCTTGAGAATGTAGTGAATTGGAATAACCCATGCACTATACGAAATAGAGTAGATAGTTCCATCATCTAACCACTTTAAAATTTCTTTCTTAATAACTTCTTTCGTAACATGATTCAATCTCCTTTAAGGATCAACCTTGAGTTTGCAGTCCTCTTCTATATGAATTATATGCATAGAAATTGAAGGATTGATTCCTTAATATCAGCTATTGTCCATCCAAAGGCTTTCTTAAAATTTTTCAAAATTTTCATCAATCTTCTTCTTCTTCAATCATTAACTTTGAAGAAATTATAACTGCTAAAGTAGAGGAATCAAATAAAAATGCATATTTTAAATGATTAGGAAGTAACTTCAACTAAAATTTAGGAGTTTTTTTTATTGATGGACAAAATGATTTATCTTTTTCTATCGTGTCCAAAATTTCAAAACTTTATTGAACATAGTTTGAAACATCCTTCTAAAGATCCTCACTTTCATCTAATTCCTCTTCTTGCTAGTGTTCCAAATCTCTTACTTCAAATTTTTCCTAATAATTACTTTTGAAATGGCATTCACTCAGATATATTATAACATCTATTCTAAGGCATTCTTCATCTTTACCTTTTGTTGGGTTGTTATTGATCTTGAAATGTTAAACGTAACAGTTTGATCATTGAAGCACAAAGTTATTTCCCCTTTCTACACATCTATCATTGCTCCTCATGTTGCTAGGAAAGTTATCCCTAAAATAATAGGTACCTTTTTATCTTCCTTCGTATCGAGAACAATAAAAATAACAGGAAAGATAAATTGATCCACTTTCAGTAGGACATCTTCTATAACTCCTTTAGGGTACATTATCGAAAGATCTACTAACTACAAAGTTATAGTAGCAGGGGTTATTTCTCCTTATCCAAATCTTTTAAATATTGATAATGGCATAAGGTTAATGCTTACACCTAGATCACATAAAGCTTTCCCATAAAATTTGTCTCCTATTGCACATGGAATTCTAAAGCTACCAGGTTCTTTAAGCTTTTCAGGAAGCTTTTTCTAAATTATAGCACTGCACTCCTATCTAAGTGCAATAGTCTCATTACTTTTAAACTTCATTTCCCTGTTGAGAATATCCTTCATAAACTTTACATAGTTTGACATTTGTTATAAGGCTTCAGCAAATGGAATATTAATTGTGAGCTTTTTAAAAATTTCCATAAATTTTGAAAATCATTTATCCAACCTTTGTTGTTGAAGCCTCTGAGGAAATGGTGGTAGTGGTCTTTTCAAATCTTAAGTGAAGAAATAGGTCTTTCTAAACCATAAGTTGAATGAATTTTACTTACTCTTTATTCTAGTCTTTTCAATTTGTTTCATTATTACTAGGAAATGTTCCTTGGGATCTATTATTTAATGAATTTGTGATTTGTCCATGTTGATTCTCAATATTTATAATTATAGCTCCTTGACTTTGTAACTGATTTCTCATTTATAACACCAGTGCTTCTATAGACAATTTCTCCTTAAATTGTGGATTACTGATGGAACCTAAAGGATAAGTTGATTCATAATTATTATTCCCTTGGTTGTTTTCCAATGGGTTTACTTAATTATTCCCCCATTACTGATTATTACGACCCGTAGTATATTTCGAATTGAAGTTGGGATGGCTCTTCCAACCTAGGTTATAATAATTTGAATATGGGTTATCCTGCTTGTTATTTATGGCATTCAAATTTTCTAATGATGCTTGAGAGTCTACCATTTGGCCTAATGAAATCTCTTCAAACATAGAAGTTGGTTGAGGAAAATTCATTTCAATTTGGTCTAACTTCCTTAAAATTGTAGCAACTTGATTTGCTAACATAGCAATTGCTTTAGATTCATGAAAATTGGCTACTTTATTAGGATTAAGCCTCTCAAAAGGCCATTGAAAATTATTGGTAGCCATTTCTTCAATTAAAGCATAACCATCACGAAATGGTTTTGACATCAATGAACCACCAACTAATAAATTATAAAAAATTTGAATTATTAACCAATCTGGTATAACATTATGTGGATACTTTCTTAAGAGTTCTTTAAATCTTCTTTAAATCGTTCTCATGCCTCATAAATAGATTCCCTTTCAAACTGATTAAAAGATGTAATATCATTTCTAAGCTTCGCAGTTTTTTATGTTGGAGAATATTTAGCAAGGAATTTTTCTGCTAAATCATCCCAAGTTCTAATAGATCCAGGTGCTAACAAATTCAACCACTTCTTAGCTTTATCCCTTAGTGATAAATGAAATAACCTAAGTCTTATGACATCATCTGATATACCAAAATATTTAAATGTTCCAAAAAACTCTAGAAAATTGACAAGATGTAAATTTGGATATTCAGTTGGTGATCCCCTAAACTGATTAATTGATACCCTTTGGATAATAGCAGGTTAAAGTTCAGATAAATTATTCATCATAGAAGGTTTTTGAACACTACAATGATGTTCATCTACCGTAGGGTTGACATAATCTCGTAAAGGTCCAAATTCTTGATGAATTTTAGCATTTTGATCATTTTGGTTTGTCATTTTTGTGATTTTTTATATTTTTTAAAATTTTTAATTCTTTTGCTTCTTCTGATTTTCTTAAGAGTTCCATTTAATTCAGAACCATAGGCACTAGTCCTTTAGAACCTGAACTAGACATACACTAAAATAAAATAAAATAAAATAAAACACAAAAAAAATTAAAAAACTATAATAAGATATTCCTACAATAACTCTTAAATTTTAAATAAGACTTTATAAAATAGAAATTTTCTTTCAATCAATCTCCCTGGCAACAATGCAAAAAAGTCAATCCCGACTGTTTATATGCAACAGTATAACAATGTATTTTATTATATTTTTAACTTATCTTTCCTTACTTTGCAACAATACCAAAAACTTGATCCTGGAGAAAATAAGAATTTAAATTTTTTACTTAATCTAGGACTTTATGATTAAGCCCCAAATATCTAACCCACACAGAGAATTCACAATATGCACTTTTAAAAAACAAACTTTCTATTTCAATATGACAATTACTTAAACTATAGATGTTTCTACAGTAATTAAAATTAAATTCATTTTGGTATTTTTCATATTTTGACAAAACATAGATAACTTCTAAATATAACTTGAGTTTATGTAAAATAAAAACACTAAAAATGAAATATCTTTCTCCTTATCATGAAATAGTTATAAGCCCAAGAATTTTGTCGTAGAAGTATTGAAATTGTGTTGTGTCAAAAAGGAGCAATATTATTCTTTACGTTTACAAAAGATGCTATAAAAAACATTAGCTAATTTAAGGTTTGAATAGTTCTGAATACTAGCTAGGCAGAGAAAATACCAGCTCTCACTCTAGAGTTCCCTCGATTCCCTCCACCTAGGGGCTAACATCTCGTATCAGAACCTAAAACAATAAACCAAGTTGGGGTCTTTAGTCTGTCACTTTAAAGTCCTCTAACTTTATACCCTTTAAAGATTATTTCCTTATTTATTTGCACTAAATCATATGAATTACATTCTCATTCATACAACCTCATGTGATTCTTTCCAATTGTTGACTGAGACAATTCCAGCTCATTTCTTACATGTTCTCATAACAAATTTTAACGTCTAGATGGGCCAAATCAAGAAGTAAATGAAGTACATGGAATTAAATCATCACAACTTCTTCCAACATTAAAGATTAATACTCTCCACAACTTCCATCTAACACTTTAGGTACTTATCATTTCAAGGAGAAAGATAAATAAAAATACTCAAAATCCATGGAGAAAACAAAACCACTCTTTAGTTTAAAAGTAGAAATTGTTGTTAAACCAACAAGAAGTCTCGATTAAAACAAAAATTTGTTTAAAAACAAAACTAACACTTATCTCAAATCCTCCACCAAACTCTTCAAGTTCCTTTGAATCTCATCTCTCTTACAACACTCTTAACTCTCACAATAAAACTAAAAACAAAAAAAACAAAAAAGATAAAGTAAATTTTTGGTGCTTGAAAAATCTCTCCAAAGGTTCCTTCATGAACTTTTTTAAAAACATCTTTTTACTCCCCCCTTTTTTCTCTCAACTTCCTTCTTTTATACTTTTCCAAGAAGTGCCTCGATATCTCTTAAAAATGTGTCCTGATTCGATGTATTTTCTAAGGGATGTCTCCTTTCACAAGTCTTTTAACTATATTTTCGTTTCTTGCGGTCATAACCACCCTCCTTAACCAATAGGTGCCTCAAATGTCCCTTCAAAAACTGATAAAATGAATTAACCCATCAAATAACTGCCTCTGGCGCTTAGGCGCAGCCTTCCCGGTTTCACAGGCGCTTAGGCACCAAAACACTTTTGCACCATTTTTACATTTTTACTTAAAATTTGATCCTTTATCACTCATTTTGGCATTTTTGACCATTTTATATGTACCCGAAAGGAAAAAAAAAAGGTATAAAAATGTGTCTAAAAACACTATATATTTTAGGTGTATCATGTCAAATGATGTTGTCAGGCTTAGAATTTTTTCTTTTTTTACTAAGTGATAAAGTTAAGATGTGGTTAAATTCATTAGCACCTGGATCTATCAAAACATGAGGAAATTTTTCACAAATTTTTTTATCAAAATATTTCCCACCTTCAAAAACTGTTATGCTTAGAAATGATGTGACATCTTTTTATCAGCTTGATGGGGAATCAATTTAGGAAGCCTGGGAAAGAATTAAAGATCTCCTTATAAAGTGTCCACACCATGCATTGTCAGATTGGTTAATAATTCAATGTTTTTATAATGGGTAGGTTGGATCTATTAGATCGATAATTGATGCTGCTACTGCTGGATCATTAATGTCAAAACTATTCGATGATGCATTTTCACAAATTGAAGAGATGTCTGCTGATAATTTTTAATGGCCCTCTGGGTAAATATAAAAAGAGTAGCTAGTATTCATGATTCTAATGCAAAATTGATACACCTAAATTATATAGTGTTTTTAGACACATTTTTATACCTATTTTTTGAGATATTGCGCTTTAATGGAAGATATTTTTGTGTTTTTCTTTCAAGTACAGGTAAACAGGTGAAAAAGGAGTGAAAAAGATCAGATTTGGAGTAAATAGGTGAAAAATTAGGCAAAAGTGTTATGGTGCCTAAGCACCAGCCGGCGCTTACGCGCCTGTTAAACAGAGAAAGTCGTGCCTAAGCGGCAGAGGTCCCACGCTTAAGCGCCAGTGGCAGTTATTGGATGAGTAAATCTGGTTTTTGCATAATTTGAAGAAGTTTTTGAGGCACCTATTGGCTTAATAGGTGGTTACAACCACCATGGATGAAAATTATTGCGTAAGGATGCATATCTTGGTGAAATACAACGAATCAAGACACATTTTGAAGAGATACCAGGGCACCTTTTGGAGAATTATAAAATAAGGAAGATATAGGCTTTGAAAGGGGTCCTGAAGGTACTGGGAAAGTTTTGAAAGTTCTAAAATTGGGGAGTTAGTTGGAGAGATTTTCAGGCACTACATATTTATCCTTTTTATTTTAGTTTTATATTAAGAGTGTTGTAAAAGAGAAGAGACTCGAAAGAACTTCAAGATTTTGGTGGAGGACTTCAGATAAGTTTTTATCTTTATTTTAGACTACTTTTAGTTTTAATTGAAACTTGTTGGTTTGACAATGATTTCTACTTTTAAACTAAAGTGATTTTTACTTTTAAAATAAAGTTTGGTTTCATTTTCTCCATGAGTTCCGAGTTGTTTTCTTTATCTTTCTTCTTAAAATGGTAAGTAATTAAGTGTTGGATGGAAGTTGTGGTGAGTATGGATCTTTAATGTTGGAAGAAGTTGTGATGATTTAAATTCATGTATCTCATTTACTTCTTGATTTGGTCAATCCAGATGTTAAAATTTGTTGGGAGAACATGTAAGAACCGTGCTGGTATTGTCTTAGTCAACAATTTAAAATAATCACATGAGGTTATATCAATGAGAATGTAGTTCATATGATTGAGTGCAAATAAATAGGGAAATATTCATTCAAGGGTGTAGAGTTAGAGGACTTTAAAGTGACATGTTAAAGCCCCAACTTGGTTTATTGTTTTAGGTTATGATACGAGATGTTAGTCCCCAAATCAAGGGAACTCTAGAGTGAGAGCTAGTATCTTCCTTACCTAGCCGGTCTTCATAACTATTCAAACTTTAAATTAGACAATGTTCTTTATAGCATCTCTAGTAAGGGTAAAGGATATTATTGCTCATATTTGGCACGACACAATATGTATAATTCCACAATATAATTCCTATACTTCTTACTGATTCATGATAAGGAGAAATATATTTTCATATTTAGTACTTTTCTTCTACAAAAACTGAAGTTATCTTTTTAAGTTTGTTCTATTTTTGTAAAAATATTAAAATTACCAAAAATAGTTAAAATTTCTTTATTGCGAAAACATCTTTAGTTTAAATAACCACCTTTTTAAAAATAGAAAGTTTTCCAGGAAGTGTATAATGCATATCTTCCCCGTGGGTTCGATATTCTATATAACTTGATAACAATACGTATACTTGCGTAGTATCCCAATATATATAAATTAAAAGTTTAATTCTTATTTTTCTTGAAGATCAAGTTTTTGGTTTTGTTGCCAAAATAAGGAAATATAAGTGAAAAATATTATAAAAATTATTGTTATACTATTGCAAATAAGCAGTTTCGTGATCAGGTTTTCAGGACCATTGTCCGGGAAGTGAAGTAAAAATTATAATGAATATATTGATTTAAAAGAAAATTTCTATTTTTAGAAAGTCTTATTTTAACTTTAAATTATTATATTTTATCTTGTGTGTGTTTAGTTTTATTTTGTTTTATGTTAGTGTATGCGTTGTTCGGGTTCTGAAGGACTAGTGCCCTATGATTCTGAATTAGAGAGAACTATTAAAAAAATCAGAAAAACCAAAAGATAAAAAACTTGAAAAATCCAAAAAAAATACAGAAATGACAAACCAAAATGATCAAAATGTTGAAATTCATAAAGAGTTTAGGCCTTTAAGAGATTATGCCAACCCTACTATAGATGAACTTCGTTGAAGTATTCAAAAACCTACTGTATTGGCTAATTCATTTGCTATAATGGCTAATTCATTTGAACTTAAATTTGCTATTCTCTAAATGATATCAAATAATCAGTTTGGGGGAGGACAAACTGAAGATCCAAATTTACATATTGCCAATTTTCTAGAATTATGTGCTACATTTAAATATAATGGTGTATCAGATGATGTTTTTAGACTTAGATTATTTCCTTTCTCACTGAGGGATAAAGATAAGATATGGTTACTTTCGTTATCACCTGGATCTATCAGAACTTGGAGGGATTTAGCAGAGAAATTCAAATATTTTTCACTATAAAAAACTGCGAAGCTTAGAAATGATTCTACATCTTTTAATCAGTTTGAAGGGGAATCTTTTTATGAAGCATGGGAAAGATTTAATGAACTTAAGAAATTGTCCACACCATGCTATACCAGATTGGTTTATAATTCAAACTTTTCATAATAGATTAGTTAGATCTCTTAGATCAATTATCGATGCCGCTGGTGGTGGTTTGTGATGTCAAAACCATTTCATGACTCATATGTTTTAATTGAAGAAATGGCTACTAATAATTTTCAATGGCCTTCTGAGAGGGTGAATCTTAAGAAAGTAGCCAATATTCGTAGCCAATATTAATGAAACTGATGCTTTTGCCATGTTAGTAAATCATGTTGCTGCAATTTCAAGGAAGTTAAACCAATTTGGAATGAAATTTTCTCAACCAATTTCCATGATTGAAGAGAATTCGTTAGGCCAAATGGTAGATTCTCAAGCATCATTAGAAACTTTGAATGATAAAAATAACAAGCAAAATTACTTATTTTCAAACTATTATAAACCAGGTTGGAAAAACCATCCCAATTTTAACTGGAATAACAATTTGGGTAGTAATAATCAGCAATGGAGGAACAACCAAGTAAACTCATTGGGAAACTGGAACAATCAAGAGAATAATAATTATAGATCTACTTGACCTCCAGGTTTCAATAGTAATACACAATTTAAGGAGAAAAAGTTGTCTATAGAAGGAGTGGTGTTACAAATGGTAAATCAATTACAAAGTCATGGAGCTACAATAATAAATATTGAGAATCAACTTGGAAAAAAAACAAATTCATTAGGTAATAGATCCAAAGGAACACTTCTTAGTATTACTGAATCAAATCCAAAAGACCAGAATAAAGAGCAAGTAAAATCTGTTCAACTTAGAAGCGGAAGACAGTTAGAAGGTAGGGTTCAAAAAAATATTGAAGTAGAGAGAAGAAATTGAAGAATCAAAAGAAGATGCTCTAAAAGATTTTGAGAGACCTATTTCTCCACTAAAAATTGATTTGGAAAAACCACATCCTCCATTTCCTCAGAGACTTTATCAGCAGAAGTTGGAAAAGCAATTTTTAAAATTTCTAAAAATATTTAAGAAACTTACAATTAATATTCCATTTGCTGAAACCTTAGAACAAATGTCAAACTATGTAAAGTTTAAGAAGGATATTGTCAACAAGAAAATGAAGTTTGAAGATAATGAGACTGTTGCACTTAGAGAGGAGTACAGTGCTATAATTTTGAAAAAGATTCTTGAAAAGCTTAAAGATCCTAGTAGCTGTACAATTCCATGAGCAATAGGAGACATATTTTACGGGAAAGCTTTATATGATTTAGGCGCAAGCATTAACCTTATTAACCTTATGCCATTATCAATATTCAAAAGATTGGGATTAGGAGAAATAACCCTTACTAGTAGATTGTTTGATAACCTACCTTAAAGGAATTATAGAAGATTTCCTATTGAAAGTGGATCAATTTATCTTTCCTGTTGATTTTACTGTGCTAGATATGGAGGAAGATAAAGAGAAACCTATCATTTTGATGAGACCTTTCCTAGCTACAGGAAGAACAATGATAGATATGCAGAAAGGGAAATTAATAATGTGCATCAATGATCAAACTGCTACTTTCAATATTTCAAGATTAACAAAATATCCTGCAAAAGGTAATGAATATGAATGTTATAGCATGAATGTTATGAGATATCTAAGTGAATGTCATTTCAAAACAACTATTGAAGAAAAATCTGAAGAAAAAGATTTTAAATATTAGCAAGAAGAGGAATTAGATCGATTTCAAGAACTTTTTAAGTAAGATTCAAACTATGTTTGTGAAAGTTTTGAAATTTTGGACACGATAGCAAAGATAAATCATTTTGTCCATCAATTGAAAAACCTACAAAATTTGAGTTAAAGTTACTTCTTGAACATTTAAAATATTCCTTTTTAGAAGATTCCTCTACTTGACCAGTTATAAATTCCTCAAAAATAACGATGGAAAAAGAATAAAGATTGATGAAAATTTTGAAAAATTTTAAGAAAGCTTTCGGATGGACAATTACTAATATTAAAAGAATCACTAATATTAAAAGAATCAGTCCAGTCCTTCAATTTATATGCAAAGAATTCATATTGAAGAGAACTGCCAAGCCAGGGCTGATATTTAAAGGAGACTGAATCCTGTTTTGTAAGAAGTTGTTAAGAAAGAAATTTTAATGTGGTGATATGTTAGAATTATCTACCCTCTTTCAGATAGTGCGTGAATTAGTCCAATTCACTGTGTTCGTAAGAAAGAAGGAGTAACTGTAACTGTCAATGAACATAATGACTTAAAGCCTTATAGGGTGGCGAATATGCATTGATATAAGAAAATTAAATCTTGCCACTAGAAAAGATCATTTTCCATTTCCCTTTCTAGATCAAATGCTGGATAGACTAGCTGGGCATAAATACTTTTATTTTTTGGATGGATATATTGGTTATCACCAAATTCAAATATCTCCTAAGGATCAAGAGAAAAAAAATTTTACCAGTTCTTATGATACTTTTACTATTAGAAGGATTCCCTTTAATTTATGTGATGCCCCTATTATATTTCAAAGATGTATGATGACAATTTTTTGTGATTTAATTGAAAAAGGGATTGAAGTATTCTTGGATGATTTCTCAGTGTTTGGAACTTCATTTGACTCATGTTTGGAATAGTTATCTAAAATTCTTAAGTGCTGTGAAGAAAAAAATTTAGTCCTTAATTAGAAGAAATGTTAATTTATGGTAGCAGTAGGAATTGTATTAGGACATCAAATATCAGAAAATGGTATGAAGTAGACCTGCTAAAATTCAAGTGATTGTTAATTTACCTTATCCAAATTTACCTCATCCAACCAATGTAAGAGAAATTAGGAGTTTTTTTAGGACATGTTGGATTCTACAGGCAATATATTGAAAACTTCTCAAAAATTGCTAAGCATTTATGTCATTTACTGGAGAATGAAGCAATTTTCAATTTTGATGAAGAATGCCTACAAGATTTTAATTTATTAAAACAAAAATTAATCACTGCACAAATTATAGTTTCACCAAACTAGGGAAAAGCTTTTAAATTGATGTGTGATGCTAGTGATTTTGTTATAGGAGTTGTTTTTGGAAAAAGATATGAAAAGGTTTTTAAAGTGATATAGTACGCTAGTGTTTACTATGCTAGTAAAATTCTTAATGAAACTTAAATTAATTATATAATAACTGAAAAAGAGTTATTAGCAATAGTATATGTTTTTGATAGGCTTTTGATTTGATAAATTTAGATCATATTTAATTTGAACTCAATGTTTAGTGCATACAAATCATTTTGTTATTAAGTACTTAATGAAAAAAAGGATGCTAAACATAGACTTATAAGATAGATTCTTCTTTTGCATGAATTTCATTTTGAAATAGTAGATCAAAAGGTGACTGAAAATCAAATTTTTGATCATTTGTTCAGGCTTGAGTTAGAAAACCACTCTATTTTGAAAAAGAAATTAAGGAACATTTTCTAGATTAAAAATTATTTACTATTAATGAGTGGCGTGTTCCGTGGTATGTCGACATTGTAAACTTTATTGTTAGCGATATTATACCCTGTGGAATGAATACCAACAAAAGAGGAAATTTATTTATAAAGCTAAGACTTATTTTTGGGATGACCCATTTTTATATAAATAAGGAAAGTATCTAATTATTCAGAGTTATACAAAAACATCATAATACTGCATTTGGGGGACATTTTGGTGTTGATAAAACATTATACAAAATTTTACAATCTGGATTCTATTAACCTACAATTTTTAGAGATGTTAATGCTTACATAATAACTTGTGATAAATGTCAACGAGCAGGAAATATTACTAGAAGAAATAAGATGCCCCTCAATTACATGCTAGAAGTTGAAATATTTGATTTTTGGGGATTAGATTTCATGGGACCATTTATACCATCTTTCAAAAATTTATATATTCTGTTAGCAGTGGACTATGTATCCAAATTGATAGAACCTATTGCTTTACCTCGATGTGATGCTCAAAGTGTTGCAAAATTTTTGAAAACGAACATATTTTTTAGATTTGGGATGCCTAGAGTTATCATTACTGATGACGGAAGTCATTTCAGAAATGCCATAATGGAGAAGTTATTAAAGAAATATCATATAAATCATAGGACTGCTATTGCTTATCATCCTATGACAAGTGATTTGGTTGAATTATCCAATCAGGAAATTAAGAAAATTATGGAAAAATTTGTGCATCCAACAAAAAAAGATTCAGTAAAACTTGACTATGCTTTGTGGGCTTATAGGACTGCATAAAGAACTCCTAAAGGAATGTCCCCAAATAAGCTAATATTTGAGAAAGCTTGTCACTTACCACTTGAACTTGAACATAAAACATAAGAGCATTGAACATGTTGGGCGATTAAAGAGTCCAATTATAATTTGAAAGATGATGGTGATAAAAGATTGTTGTAATTAAATGAGCTTGAAGAGACAAGGAATGAATCTTATGAGAGCGCCAAGATTTATAAAGAAAAGATGAATGTGGCATGATCGAAGGATTCTTACTAAAAATTTTTAGCCAGGGTAACAAGTTTTGCTATATAATGCAATGTTAAGATTATTTCCAGGTAAACTTAAGTCCAGGTGGATGGGCCCATTTGTTGTGATAAAAGTTTATACATATGATGCTGTGGATATTAAAAATCCTAAGTCTGCAAAAATATTTAAAGTTAATGGACATAGACTGAAACCTTATTTTATAGGGGATCAGCATAAATTTAATGATGATATGATGTTGGGTCAACCAGAATAAACACTGATTACATCGAGCTGATGACATAAAACTGAGCGCTTTGTGGGAGGCAACCCATAGTTATCAGAGTGTTTTTGTTTTGATTGTTGTTTTATGTGTGATTAAAAAAATTGGGGTAGTATTTTTGAAATTATTATTTGTTATTAAAGATTTTAAGACTAGATTTAGTGACCAAGACATGTTGAAATGAGAGTTTGGATG
Organism: Phalaenopsis equestris; assembly: GCF_001263595.1. Taxonomy (NCBI): domain Eukaryota; kingdom Viridiplantae; phylum Streptophyta; class Magnoliopsida; order Asparagales; family Orchidaceae; genus Phalaenopsis; species Phalaenopsis equestris. The sequence goes on from NW_018245220.1 coordinate 36,582, forward strand.
TTGAGTTGATTAGTGCAAAAATGTGCACTAGCGCTTAAGCGCCACAATTTAAACACATGTGGGAAATTAATATTCTAGAAGGTTTAACCGTCAATTAGTTTGTAAGAACATGCCAAGGCAGTTTCTAAATGTGTTTAAGAGTTATTGTAAGGACTTGGGTCTATAAATAGAAGGGTTTAGTGAAGGAATTTCACCCCAGATCATTTCTATCCCTAAAAGTCTAAGAGAAAGTGAGATTTAGAGAAAATTTCTTCATGGGAGATGGATTTGAAGAAGGAAGAAACTATGAGGAAGAGGTTCATTAGTCAAGGTGAATAAGAGATGTATAACAGTTTCTTAGCCGTTAGTATTGAAGGAATATCAAACAAGATCAACAAAATTTAGAATACCATGGCTTTAATAGAGACTAAGGTATTGAGTTGCATGCACATCTAGAGCATATTGGATGGAAATTGAAGATGCAATTTAGCCACATAAATTTTACAGAGGAAGCAGATAAGGCAATGTTCATAAATGATTCTGATTTTTTAATGTACGGATTTATGAAGTTGACACCACTACAACGCCAAAAACCTAATCCTTGTATGAAAACTGAGTTGTGTAAAATATATATAATTATAGGTAATTAATAATGGGATTCTACGCAAGTATACATATCGATATCAAGTAAAAATGGGCTTTTTATTTAAGCCCCAAATATCGAGCTTACGGGGAAGGTGTAAATTAGCAATGATAAATTTTATCTGAAAATTTAGAAAATCAAACAAAATCACTATCACTAATTTCAAATGTTGAGTTTATAAGCAAATTAAATTACTTAACTATTAGCAAAACTGAAATGCAAATTTTTAATATTAACTGCTAATCTACTAACTATGTTTATGTAATGAAGGTTTCTTATGTGAAAAAACATCCCTTCCACTATAATGAAATTCTGGTGAAATGAGATGAGAAAAATGTTTATATATGTATTGTGCCAAAATAAGAGCAATTTTAATTCTCTTCCCAGATACAATGCATGAAAAATCATTAGTTAATCTTAAGTTTCATCCCTAAATCCGTGACTAGGCTAGGAGGATACTGACTCCCACTCCTGAGCTCTCACTTCCCTTCACCTGAAGGCTAACTCTCGCTTTAGTTTTTAAACACTAAGACCAAATTAGGGATTTTAGTCTGTCACCCTAAAGATTCGCCAATTCTACACAAAATAAAGAATATTTCCCTATCTATTTAAACTTAATTTCATGAATGAATTTCTCCTTCATGAAATCAAATGTGATCCTCACTCTGTTGTAGAACGCATACTTCATTTCCCGGATCATATGTTTCACAACATATTTTAACAAATTAATTGGCCAAATTGAAAAGTAAAATAAGTTCAAAGTATAAAAATCATCACAATTTATTTTATATTTTAATTATGACACAATCTTATTATCTCTTCATTTCTTCAGATCTCAGAGTAAAGGGAAATATAGAAGAAACTACTTAGACTTCATGAGAAAGATATAACAAAACACAAATTTCATATATAAAAAAAAAGTTTATACAACACTAAATAAATAAACAAACTTATTTGGAACTCTTTCTCAAAGCAAATCCTTTGTAGCCTTTCCTTAGAAATGCAAGAAGAAGAACTCTCTCACTTTTCTCCTTCTCCAACACTCTTATAGAAAGTTTTACACTAAATCTCACCAAAAAAACTTTAAACTATGAAAGTAAAATTACTAAATGACTTTAATATGTTGTGGAATGAAGATGGATTATGGAAATATAGCGTGGTGGAATGTTGTAGAGCAAAAAATGAATATAGAGGAACCCCTTTCCTGGTTAAATTCGACCCCAAATAAAGCCCAAGGTTGGTTCTCCAAGAGGTACCTCAAACAACTCTTAATAAATTGACCAAATTCATCAAAACTTTTAGAAACAGAGTCTGAACTGTCTTTGGCACCGTCGGCGCTGAGTAAAAATCCTCCTGCTTTCGGTTGTTCTGCGTCGTCGTCGCTGACCTTGGCGCTGAGTATTTCCTCAAAAACGTCATTTTGACTCTAAATTTCATTCTTTTTGCTTCTTTTTTGCTTTCAGCCCTAAAAATCAATAATTTGCAAGAAAACATCAAAATACCTTCCATTAAAGTACAATATCACAAAATATTAGTATAAATTATAGGTCTCAAAATGCATATATTTTGGTGTATTAGGATCCTAACCGGTGTCACTCTAATCAACCTTACATCCCCCCTCCTACTACATAAAAATATGACTTATGGTAAAGAATTTAACTTTTAGACTTCCATATTTTAGTTCTCTAAATATAATAATTTTACTTAAGAAAAAATCAAGACAACTCTAGTTAATACTAAAGGTGTAAGTATATTTAATAATTAAGTCTAAGGTTTCTGATCCTCTATTATTTTCAAGAAAAATTACAATTTGTTATGTTAAAGTCGCTTGGAAATGCTTAAGAAAAAGAAATTCATTAAACTTTTTTAATAATTAAGTTAATATTCAAATCAAAAGTTTAGAAAAATGTGTCCAAGTCTTTATCCTTAAGTTGATTCAAGTGAAGCCAATTTTTAGTTAGGCATCTCGTCAAGCTTCTCCCTACATCTTTTCTTTTTCTTTTCTTTTCTTTTTTACTTTTCTTTTTCTTTTCTATATGTGAGGGTTACTATATTTGAATAGCCTTTAACGATTTTGAACTTCACTATCCTCTTCTTAAAATTAAAAACTTTTTACATTTCTTTACTTAACAAATTTATATTAACTTAAGGATTTTATAAAGTTTAATTCTTTTCTTTTCACTTGAATCTTTTAAGATTTTTAATACTTCAAAAATAGAAATTTCTTTACTTAAAAGAGAAAAAGATAGTCTTATTCAACTTTGAAAAGTATCTTATCCCCTAGAATTAACCTTTAATATTGAAAATTTTTACATAAATTTAATATATATTTAGAAACATAAATATAACTATCTCAAGTTAACCCCTAATGCCAAAGGTCATGTTAAATTTAAAATTTTAAAAATATAGTTATGTGAGGACAGATAAAATTAAGTTCTTCCTCTTTTTCTAAAAATGATTTTTTTTCTCCCCCCCCCAAACTTAAATTTTTAACAGATTTTTACATGAAGAACTTTAAAAATGAAGGGGCATTAAATACATAAAAAAATCATACCTATTGGAGATTCTGATTTTTTAACATAAATTTTAAAATACTACAGGTGATAATATGAGAACTACAATGTTAAAAACATTAAATTGAACATAATACATATAAAATTAGCTGAGAAAGAGCTAATCACAATACCTAACAAAGTGCTGAAAATAACAACAGAACTAAACTAAACTCTAAAAATGAAAATAGTTTTTCACATTACAGTTTCATGACAAAAAAAAGTCGTTAACAACATCACAACACACATTACAATCACACAGTACAAACACAAACAAACAAACAAAAAGATCACCAGTCATTATCTTCTTCATCATTGACATCAAACTTTTGATGTTGATATGGAGTATAAGTACAGTGAATAGGGAACTGAACTTTATGGTGATGCCTCAGCTATCTTACTAAAGATACATCAGAAGCAGCATCATACTCAAATTTCTAGCTAATTAGATCATCAGTGTGAGCATTTATGGCCTCCATATTCTGTATCCTTTGATCCATCCTCAAAATATCTCTTTGTTGAATCATCATCTGGTCCAACAACTCCCTGTTGCTGGGGTCACTTGAAGTAGGCTCACTAAAATTAGAGGTTCTAGAAGTAGATAGAATATCCTAGCCCTGTTTTCCAGATCTTCAATCAACATGGGACTCATAAGTCTTGATGTTGACAAGTCCAATTGGTCTCTGAGGCTCAATCCTCTCCTCATCAGGTTTGAAATCAACAATTCCATGCTCACAAAGTGTGTAAATAAGAGTAGGGTGCACCAATCCACTAGTGGTCTCTCCCAGAACAATAGATCGAATGTTCATATAAATGATAAAGCCTACATTCATATCCATCACTTGCTGAATACAGTACTTAAGGATGGCTCTATCCTTAGTTAATTGACTATGATGGTTCATTGGAATAATCCTTCCAGATTGGAATAATCCTTCCAGAAATAAAATAATACCAAGACTTAGACACTACATTTAACATAGAAAGGGGAAAGTTAACTTTAACTCCATTTTTTATTTTCCAAGACCCTTTCTCACTAGTTATAAAAGAAATAACTTCATCTAAGGCTTGATCTGTAGCAGAAAATGAACGATAATGGCATCTATAAACATCTTCTAATTGATAAAACTCATTAATTTTTCTTGGAGTAAACTTCACACTTTTTCCTCGAACAAAAACAAAATCATCAAAAGCATCAGGAAGGTTTGCATTAAATTCCATCACAATCCCAACTATCGCATTGGTAGTAAAATAACAGAAGTTTTCCCACTATCGAGCGATAACCAATTGTTCAACTTCTCATCCCGGATTTTTAAAACCGCTGTCTTGAATCACTTTTTGATTTTCTTGAAGACTGTGAAATTGAGCACAGGCTCTAAAGCTAATAAACCTTTGCTCATCATATTCTATTTTTCTTTTGCTAGATCTAGGTGTCATAGGAAATCTAGAAAAATTTGATAAAAATTATGAATAAATCCCAAAATTCTAAAAATAAAAAATGTAAACCATTTTAAACTCAAATCCACTAAGTAATAGTTTTCACCAAAGGATTTTCACAAAATCTCCCAAAAAAGTTTCAAAATTTCGAATCTAGTCTATGTGAGAAAAATCTTTCGTGAAAATAAAAATTTTTTTCTTTAAAGTGTAGGTCTTACCTAGAGAAGATAAAATCTGAAGTTCCTTTGCCTTTAAATCGCCTCAAATTCGCCCAAAATCAAGACCTAGGTGCAAAACCAAAGGTTGAAGGTGACTTAAGGGGAAAAAGTAGAGGTTTATGGTGAAAATCATAAATTAAAGGGTTAATTCGCAGCTCTCGGGTCGAAGGCCACGACGCTGAATGACCAAAATTCACTATTTTGATTTTTCAAATTTTTAATTTCCTTTCAATTTTCTCTAAAGTTCTTTTATTTTAGTATTTTTAAACATAAATTTTATGTAAATTTATAAATACACATTTCACAAACAGTCATTTTCACAAACAACAGACTAACTTTTATATATGAAAATACACATTTTATAAACACATTTCACAAATCAGAAATTCACACCTATGAAGTAAACTAATTATAAATTACCGTTGAAATCTAGGCAAAACACTAAACATTGAGACAAAACTATACACATAATCAAAGTTTAGAATAAAATAAATCAAACATAATCAAATCCACACAATTACACTAAACACGTAAATATTTTTAAACAAGTAGAGAATTCACAATCTTCAATCATTCAACCTCATCTTCAGTGTTATCACCACCTCTAATATCTCCCATAGATTGGTAATGAACATATAGGTTGTAGAAGGATTGGTACCAGAATTGATCTGTAAAATTTTCTTCGATGCACCCCTTTTCTTTAAACAACTGAACTAATCCTGCTTCAAAAGTTACAGTGTGATCAAAATTCTCTTTCATTCTCCAATCTAGGTGATTAAAAAGGTACTTGAGATCTCCCACTGCATTCATAATACTCTGAAGTTCTCTTTCAATTTTCTTCAATTTACTCTCTAAAACAAGTGAACTTCCAACTATTGGTGGCATTAATGGAGATGAAGCATGTGAAGAAGGATCTATAATAGCATTTAGTGCTTCATTTCAATTACTAATATACTGATCACCAATAGGCATCATGGGCTCCCATGGTAGTAAAACTTTTTTCCAACTTTCATATGGGAGTTAGGATTGACTGTAAATAAAAAAAAAATATTAGAAGTATGTCCAAGTCCATAAATTGGGCCATTTATAATGATTCCCATCACATATTTAAGTATAATTAAATAGGTTTTTCCATTTGAATAGAGTATTTTAAAATAGCACTCTCCTTGTTGACTCTACTGATCTTCATAGTAGAGAGTAATTTTGCACAAATAAAGAAATACCATTGTTTTAAAATTGGATTAAGTGATGAAGTAGGAAAACTAATATATCCTTTATCTCGTACTTCTCACATATCACTTTCATCCATCATTCATCCATCAAAAAATTATAAATCTCTTGCATCAAATCTCGCGTAGTAATGAAATTTGCATAATGACAGATTATAACATTTTCTATCATATACAATTCATTAATCATTGCAGGAGTAAATGGTACAACCTTACCTCGTACGTAGATAACTCCTTAGGTAATTCCATATAAATTTGCATAGAATTTCTCACTACAGGTAAAACAACCACAGCGGTAGTGTAACACAGAACTTCCCATCACCTTTGTAGAATGATCTTGTTAATTGAAGCACTTGGATTGATCAACCCATGATAAACAAATCCTCTTTGCTTGATCAATCTCTTCTTTGCAATAACTTTATCATATAATCTCTGCGCATCAAAACTAATAAACTTTCTACTATTAAAAATTCCATACCTTAAAGTATTTCTAGAATTGGGTAAGTGGACTGTTTCTCCAAATATCAGTCTATATGGGGACATTCTTATAAGAGTCTTATAAGCAATTCGATATGCCCATAATGCTGTGTCAAGTCTAGTAGACCAATCCAATTTATAAGGATTTACAACCGTTTCTAAAATGCATTTAATTTCACAATTTGATATCTCTGTTAGACCACTAGACTAAGGATGATAAGCAGTAGAGAATCTTTGCATAATATCATATTTCTTAATTAATTTCTCGATTCTCTTATTCCTCAAATGAGATACTCCATTAGTAATAATTACTCTCGACATTTCATATCTAGTAAAAATTTTTTTAAATAAAAATTTAGAAACACTCCGAGCATCACATTAAGGTACAACAATAGCTTCAATCGATTTGGACATATAATCAACAGTAAGTAATATATATAGGTATCCAAACGAAGGCATAAATGGTCCCATAAAATCTAATCCCCACATATCAAAAATTTCTACTTCCAATGTGTAATTTAAAGGCATTTCATTTCTTCTAGAAATATTTCCTACACGTTGACATCTATCGCATGTTTTAATATATTCATTAACATCATTAAAAATAGTAGGCCAATAAAACCCAACTTGTAAAATTTTATATACAGTTCTATTTATTCCGAAATGTCCTCCAAATTCAGAATCATGACATCTTTCAATTATCTGTTGAGTTTCTTCATAAGACACACATCTTCTAATAATTAGATCCTTATACTATTTATATAATTATTAGTCTTTTGAATCATATATAAACTTATTTAATTGAGGATTTTTTATATCAGGTGTGGATTTTTTATATCAGGTGGTAGAATATCACTTACAATATAGTTCACTACATCAACATACCACGATACATCCATTTCATGAATACTATATAATTGTTCATCACAAAAATTCTCTAAAATTTTATTTACAAAATTAGTTAATATTTCTATTTTTGTTCTAGACAAATGATCAGCTATTTGATTATCATTTCCCTTTCTATTAATCACGGTAATATCAAACTATTGCAATAGACGTATACAACTTATTAATCTTGGTTTAGCATCCTTCTTTTGCATTAAGAATTTAATAGCAAAATGATCTGTATGCACTATACATTTAGTTTCAATTAAATAAGGTCTAAATTTATCAAAGACATAAATGATAGCTAATAACTCTCTCTCAGTAGTGGTATATTTAATTTGAGCATCATTTAGAGTCTTGCTAGCATAATATATAACTTTAAAAACTTTGTTGTGCCTTTGTCCTAATACAGCCCCCATAGCATAACCACTAGCATCGCACATTATTTCAAATGGTTTATCCCAGTCAGGTGGTAATATTATAGGTGCAGTGACTAAATTTTTCATTAATAATTCAAATGCTTTTATGCATTCTTCATTATAATTAAATTCCGTATCATTTTCTAAAAGTTGGCATAGAGGCTTAGTCATTTTTCAAAACTTTATTATGTAACGCCTGTAAAAACCACCATGTACTAGAAAACTTCTCACCCCTTTAACATTAGTAGGCAGTGGTAATTTTTCTATAACTTTGATTTTTGTAGGATCTACCTGCATGCCTTTTTCAAAAATTTTTTGCCCAAGAACAATACCTCATACAAACATAAATTGACCTTTTTCTAAATTTAATACTAAGTTGACTTTTTCACATACTTCCAGAACTTTTTCTAAACTATTAATGCATTATTCAAATGAAGTTCCAAATATGGAAAAATCGTTCATAAACACTTCCATTCCATGTTCTATAAAATTACTAAAAATTGACATCATACATCTTTGAAATGTAGAAGGAGTATTGCATAGTCTAAAAGGCATTCTACCAAAAAGCAAATGTTGCATATGGGCTGTCGGCGCTATTTTGGGGATTGGAGGGGAGTTGCCCGTAAGAAGTCGTCCGTCATCGGAATCAAAATCCCGTCGCCCGCCTCGTAAGGACGTTGAAGTATGAAATCAAACTGACCCCATATTTTTCATAGTTTAACATGAAAGAGCATTGTACCTCAAATCCTGTATCTATCCGAAAGGATAAGGCTTGAGGATGAGGCTTGATCAAATAAACTAAGGAATATATGACATTTGTTTGGTCTGCAAAACCTTTGTATTTACCGATAAGTTCCCTTATTTAATATAAAAAATTAAATAGGATTTATATTAAGTTGCATTCAAACATGCTTCTTATAACGGCAAGCCCCTATAGTTAATTACATCTTAAATGACTAAAGCCACTTACGAAG
>NW_018245220.1:45943-46540 GCF_001263595.1 Phalaenopsis equestris
TTGTTTTATATTTTGAATGTTGTGGCGGTGAATTTTATCTTGGTTGATTTTAGTTTTGGTTTTGGGTTATGGTTATGTGCTTGTCCTAATGGTTTTAGTTTTCATGAAGGGTGACATTGTTGTTTAGCATGCAAATTTGCAGGTATAAAAGTACAGCATAAAACTACAAGAAAGACAACGCTGAAAACTGTAAAAGTATACCTGGCGAATCTTCTCGTTCCACCACCAGAAACTTAAAATGCATGTGAAGGCAGTTTATGAAGAGTAGGAAAGGTAAAATTCTTGTAATTTTCCTAACCCTAGTCATATCTTGGTGAGTCCTTAAAAGTTTAATTAAGGATGATTTCATTCAGCAAAGTATATTAAGTTTAATAGACCTCTGAGGTATCCAACAAGTTAGATGGAGGAAGCAGGTCCATGCCTCCCTCTCACCAAGTCGTGAAAAGCCTCAAGTCCATTTAAGCTTATTATGTTGCTTAATGGTTCATCCTGTAAATACCCTTATTATAGGAAAGGTAAAATTCTTGTAATTTTCCTAACCCTAGTCATATCTTGGTGAGTTCCTTAAAATTTTAATTAAGGATGATTTCATTGAGC
>NW_018245220.1:47287-49605 GCF_001263595.1 Phalaenopsis equestris
ATCAGAGGAGAAAATGTGATTTTTCAAAATTTAATTTAATTTATATAATTATTTTCATGCAAAAATAAGATTTTTCAAAGAAAATTCCTAACTTGACCAAGATAAATTCTAATCCCCTAAAATTTTTACTCGAGGTAGACCTAGACCAGACAAGCCTTTGGATAAAATTTCATGATTTTTTGAATTTTATTTGAATGCATGTCAGGGCATTTTATACAATTATTTTATGTTCTGGGCTATTTAATAAAAAAAATATTTTAGGTGTGGTGAAAATTAAGTTTTGTATTTTTGAAAAATCTCCCTAAGTCAGAGAACTCAGAGGTGCAAATTTTATATTTTTCTAATTTCAACTCAGAGGAGCAAATTTATATTTTTTTTATTTTTTTTCTTGATTTATTGGAATTATGAAAATTCATTTTTACCTTTTTTTTAAAAAAAAATATTTTTAAGCTTTGAAATTTAATATCTTTATTTAGAAAATCAGGAAAAATATTCTAATTGTTCTTAAGTGATTAAAAAGCAATTTAGAACATTTCCATGAGTTTGATTATTTTTGTGATTTTTATGGATTTTTAATTATTCAAATATTTAAAATAGGCTAAAATCAAGTTTTTTTTTTAAATATAATTTTATTTTTAGAAAATATCCTTGATCAGGGAGAACTCAAAAAAACTAAGTTTCATAATTTTTTGAGTTATATTTTGATTTTTAAAAATCATTTAAATGCCAAGAGTGGTATTTATCTTTAAAAATCAATTTAAGTTGTCAAATGAACTCAAAATATTTTGAAATTTTTATGATGAGTTCTCTGGATCATAAACCACAGTGGAGATAAGAAATCAAATCATTTAAATGTTTATATTTTCCAAAATTAATTATCTTAGTGATTTATTGTTTGCAAACTTTAAGTGCATTTAAAATGATTTGACTTATGAAATTATTTCCAAAGGTTTCTCTAGTCATGGTGGACCTTCCAAAATTTTCTTAGGATTTTCTAATCAATATGCTAATTTATTCTAATCAATATTCTAATTTCTATGATAATTTTAAAGAAATTTAGTGGAATAACTTGAAAAATATAGATATCTGTATAGGAACCTCGTTTAACTTTGGAAAATTCAGAGAATGTTTCCCCTGACAGAAGTTGCAACATGTCAAAGTTTAAAGCTAAGATGATATATCAATATGCATGGAGAATTAAATTATTCAAAACAGTGTTTAATTAATTAAAAATAATATATGCATAACATGGTCTTGAAATTTATTCCACATTATTCTCCTCTATTCATTGAGCAAGAGAGTATTTTTATTTTATTTTTGTAATTTTTCTACATAAAGTTATGGATTTTCTAAGTTAAGGGTATTTAAATAAATAGGAAAAAGCCCTATTTATCTCTCTGGTTGGACGCCGCCGTCCATGTAGCTTGCTGACTCGGCCCGCAGTTTATGTTCCAAAGTGCTGTTCGGCTCGATCTTGGTCATCCATGTGCTACACATGCGACGAACGGCTAGCCGTCATCCTCCCCGATAGAATGATCCCGTGACCACCCACACTAAAACCCTAAGATCTCAGCCTAGACTCATATTAAATTAAGTGATTTTTTTTTAAATTCTCGTCTAAGTGAGATGAATACATCCATATGGTAAATGCATCCTAAGTGAGACAAACACATCCATGGAGAATCAAAATAAGCTCGGGAGGAGGAAAAGTTTTGTACCTTTGTTTTGAGAAGGGAGGCTTCAATCAAAGATGCTCGGCACGTTCGTTGGGGTCAAAGGAGGCTCGGGATTGAGTCCCTAGTCTTGGAGTCTTGGTGTGTCCCTAGTCTTGGTGTAAGGCCTAGGTATGAATTCGACCAAGCTCAATTTCAGTGTTGGTCTAGAGCTATGGTGGAGGCTATTTCAAAGGGTATTTGATGGGGCTTTGTCCTCTCTTGCTGTTGTGAAGGTGTGGGCACAAGAAATTGAAGTTTGGTGGAGTGTGGAGGTGTGTTGGGTTCTGTCCTGGTTTCATGCAAGGTTTCAAGATCAAAATTGAGCTCTGGTAATGGCAATGGGTGAGAGAAAATGGTTGGAAAACACTGAGGGGATCTTAGGGAAGCTCTATGTGAAGTATGGAGAGGACTCTCTAGAAAAATTTCAGCACACCTCTCATGGCTTGGGAGGAGATTTTTTATAAAAATGGCCATGGGGTGGCTCTCAGGGCGTAAGTTTGGGTGCATTGTGGTGCTTAGGTGGAGGGCAGAGGAGCTCTTCAATTTGATTTGGATGAGCTGGCCTTTAGGTTTGATTTGGGTGAGGTACCATGGGAGTGGCTC
>NW_018245220.1:49615-51729 GCF_001263595.1 Phalaenopsis equestris
GGGGAGGTGGCTAGGAGCTCAGGGAACCCAGAGGAATCCATCACAACAATTTAATGCAAATGTGTTTTTATTTGGCAAAGATATCTTAAGCATGTGCATTTTTGGAAATAAGATCCCTTAACTTTGGGGAATTTTGGTCCATAGTTCGATTTAGGTGATTTCATGGTATTTGGACTGGTCACTAAGTCCAACTAATGGCTGTGGTGGAGTTAATTTGGTGCCTTTAGAGTGGTTAGGCCACATTGGGTGCATGGGCACAAGTGGGTGCAAATGACCAAAACTTGGGTTTGGGCTAGGTTAGCCATGTCAATTGGCTCAATTTATTGTTGCATTTGATGTAGATAATCACAAGGAATGGAACAATTTTGGTGAACGATGGAAGTTGTTTTGAGTTCAATTGAAGGGTCAATTTGAGGGAATTTTGAACTTTAATCAATTTGGTCATGTTGGGTCTATCTTGGGTTAGCCTTGGGATAAATCCAGTTAGCCTTGGGCTAAGTCCAAATTGATTGTTGTAAATTGTCAATAGGGATCTCATGAAGAGTTTTCAACATGAATTGGATGCCAATCTGAAGGTTAACGCAATCAATTGGGTGAAATTTGGGGACTTAGCCAATTTGGGGCTAAATTTGGGAATTTTGGATTTAGGCCAAAATCTAATGGGTTCGAGACTTCTTAAGGCCAATTGATGGTTGATTTTGATGTATAGGAATGTTATAAAGATTTTTCAACATTAATTGAGGCCAATTGACTAAGTTATGGGTTCAATTTGGTGAGATTAGGTGATATGGTCAAAATTGGAGTTTTGACCCAAATCAAAATTAGGCTCAAGTAATGGACCAATTGAGCTTGGATTTGGTTTAGTTTGGACATATAAAAAGTTAATTTGAGTTTAGGGTTGGAATTGGGGTCAATTGAGATCAAATTCATGGACATTTGAGTTGGATTTGGGGAAATTTGGGTCTTTAAAGGCAAATTTTCGGGTTTTGGTTAAAGATTGTCAAATTAGCCAAATTGGGTCATGTGGTAGTTGAGAGAAATGAAATTAGGAATATTTGGGATTTATTATGATTTTTTGGGAATTTTTGGTATTTTTGGGACTTTGAGCTATGGAGGGATATTTTTGTAATTTGGAGGTGTTTTAGGGGTAAAAGTCCAAGATGGGTATTTTGGTAGAGTTAAGGTACCAATCATCACCAACAAGCCATGGACCAATGGAACCCACATTTTGGGTCCTCTACATAGTGGTCTTAGCTAAACCATAGCCCTAGGGCTAGTAGGTTTAGGGGACCATCTACACGATTATCCTAAAAGATCAAGGGATCTAGGCTAGAAATTTGAGTTCAGGGTTGTGAGTGATTGTGGGTGCAGATAAGTGTAGTGAGTGTAGTGAGTGACTTAGCCCTAGACCAAAACCAGGGTCAACCTTAAGGTCAAGCCGTCCTAAGGGTGACTCATCTTGAGTTTCCCCCACAGTGACCCCACCGATTAAGTATTTATAGGTTGAGACCAACATGTAGAACTTCAAGTTGAGTAGAGAAGAGTTTGGAATTTCTAGTGGTGAGGGTGCCTTTTCTTGTTTTCTAAGAATAGTCAATAGGAAAATGTAGGAGATTCCTATGGCTAGACCTTGAGCTACTAAAGAGGAAAAACTAACCCTCAACCAAAAGTGAGGGCAACAAATGAACCCCCAATATATCTGGTGTGTTGGGCAAACACACTGCATTGGCGTTGATCGACGAGATCAACATAAACCAATAAAACCTTCTAAGTAAGAAGTTATGGAAGTGTGTGTAGAGTTGTGTGTGTGATTCGTTTCCGCTGGGGAATTAGTAGATGTGTGTTTGATCAAGTCAAGAAGTAGGGACTCTCATTGGGAATTGGAGAGTGGACCTCGAGTTATGAAATTTTAAAGATTTTTGAAAGATGGGAATCAAAAATGTAAGTGTTGACCCCGAGGTGGGAATTGAAATTCAGATATTAATTCAAAAAGAGAGAGAGAGAGAGAGAGAGAGAGAGAGTCGGAATGTAAGGACCGATCTTGAATGTAATGAATAAAAAATGTAGGACTGATTCGAAAATGAGAATTAAAATGTAGGTCAATTCTCAAAAGA
>NW_018245220.1:51783-62718 GCF_001263595.1 Phalaenopsis equestris
CAGAAGTGAGAATTGGAATGTAGTTTAATTCTCAAAAGAGAGCGTCAGAATGTAAGGATTGACCTCGAATATAATGAATCAGAAATGTGGGACTGATTCATAAGTGAGAATTGAAATGTAGGTCAATTCTCAAAAGAGAGTGCCGCAATGTAAGGACTGACCTCGAATGTAATGAATCAGAAATGTGAAATTTATTCAGAAGTGAGAATTGAAATGTAGGTCAATTCTCAAAAGAGAGTGTCGGAATGTAAGGACCGACTTCGAATGTAATGAATCAGAAAGGTGGGACTAATTTAGAAGTGAGAATTTAAATATAGGTCAATACTCAAAAAAGAGTGTCGAATGTAAGGACCAACCTCGAATGTAATGAATGAAAAATTTGGGACTTATTCAGAAGTGAGAATTGTAATGTAGGTCAATTCTCAAAAGAGAGCATCGGAATGTAAGGATCGACCTCAAATATATAGAATCAGAAATGTGGGACTGATTCAGAAGTGAGAATTGAAATGTAGGTCAATTCTTAAAAGAGAGTGTCGGAACATAAAAGAGAGTGTCGGAATGTAAGGATCGACCTCTAATGTAATGAATCGAAAATGTAGGACTGATTCAGAAGTGAGAATTGAAATGTAGGTCAATTCTCAAAAGAGAGTGTCGGAATGTAAGGACCGACCTCGAATGTAATGAATAAAAAATGTGGGATTGATTCAGAAGTGAGGATTGAATTGTAGGTCAATTCTCAAAAGAGAGTTAGTAGCGTTGAATTTATAGAAATGTACCATGTGAAAAAGGTTAATTTTGTTGAAGGAGATTTGTAAAGCTTTGTGAGTTTTTGTGCAGAATGTGAAATTTCACGGGGATGTGAAGAGTAGGATTTGCAGAGAGGTAGTGTAGATAACGATGGTTGTGTTGCGTGCACAAAGAGTAGGAAATTCCGAAAACGGAAGAATCTACTTAACAGGTCTGTTTTATTTTCTTGTTGTTTTTATCATAATTTAATTTTTCAAAATACTCTTTTAAAGTTTTAATTTTAATAGGTTGAATTAAAAAGAAATCTGTTTTGTTATTCACTCATTTATGATTATTTTTTTCATTTGTGTTTTGTTTGTTGTTGAAGATTCGTTGTTTCGTTCTGTGTTCATTGAAATTTTGAACCATCACATGGTTCACACATGGTTCACGGCTGCATGGTTCGCAGCTTTCATCCATCGCGCAAAAAGGCAACTGACAAAAAAACACAATTTGAGAGAAATTTTTCATTAATCTGCTTCAATAAAGATGTCGCAGATCAAACACTACAGATCAAACAGAGGCTAATGCCTTAAAAAGGTACATCATGTAACCTATGCTGAAATACATTGAGAATTATCTCACACTATGAGTACATCATAAACTGAATACATCAGATACATGTCATGCTATTAAAAGAAAGCCCTCTGTGCCAGGTATGTTGAGCTCCTGATTAAGCAGACCTTCTAAGTCATGCTTCAAGATAAGAGTTCCCTTTGCATGTACTTAGAGGTACAACCTTCTCATAGCTCGTACGGAAACAACTCCTCTAATTCTGGGTCCTGCTGGGATCCATATGGTATTTTATAGTCATCCATTTTGCGGAAGGTTACAGACACCCTACGGTGTTGTACTCCTGGAATGCAGTGCTTGGAAACGTCTACACCGTTGCCCTTGAGAACAAGTAATGAACCGACTGGAAGAGGAATCTCCATAGAACCTATGAATTCACCAGGGCTGACAACATCAATTTCTTTTCCAAATAGAATATTGCTTTTACTCATGAACGAGACCGTGCAGAAAGGCCTCACAAAATCATGATGGTCGATGTGTGGGGGAATGCAATCACCTTCTTCATAAATGTTGACGATGCAACTGTTAGGAATGCAAGTGGCAAATAGAATATTCCACTTTACCATTCTCTTGATAAACCATTTTATCATCGGTGGTAACGGATCCACTTGGTCATATCTGAGGATCCCAGGCGGATTCCCCTGTCTGTCGTTCGGAAAATTGTAGCAACAGCCGCATTGGATCGGTGATTCTTCCCATGTTCTCTCCATGAGAAGGCCTGCTTGGCCTCTGTCTCTTAAATCAAAGATGGAGTCCAGAATACACTTTTCATCGGTCTCAGAGAAATCCCTAGTGTATGGCTCCAAACCTTCAAATATATTGATGAACTTTCCCTGAACCTCTTCATAGTACTCAAATTCTCTTTTATTTACTTTTATTTACTCTGCTTATCTTGTTGTATTCTACCATACCAAGAGTTGGCAACTACTGTGGGTGTTACCCAAAATGGTGTTGGTCAATCTGGATTATGAGATTCAGCCTCTAGCGGAATGTATGATCCTAGGCTCCATGGTGTGCGCCGATCCACCCCAGTGGGACATATGGTTCATTTGTCGTGAGGTTTGGAGTCTGAGACTCGTTGGTGCTTAAAGTGTATTCTTCTATTGTATGGAAATATTATAGATGCAGAATGTTACAGTCAAGGCATTCTACAAATGCGCCCGTGACTGATGTCCTGGCTGGTACCTCAATGTTACACGTTGGGCAACCTCTGCATAAGATATCTGGAACTAGGAGCATATCTGATTCTGTCACAAATCCCGAGTCTTCAACTGTAGTGGGCAGGCTGGCAGAAGTTTATCTCAGATCTGGGTTGTAAAGATGTCCCTCAGGAATGGAGGTAAGAAAACTGCTCACGTCTCTCTGGCGTTTGTGTTCCTGTCGCAGAAAGGCTCTCTTTTTCTTTCGACTCGCATTTCTACGCTGCATCCTGCAGAGCAGAATATTTGGTAGTTGTTCACTACCAGCGGCTATCAGGTCCCTTGCTAGAGTAGCCACCATGGAGGGCAAACGGCTGGGCCCCTCCATCGGATCTTGTTTTGCTAACACGTTCTTACGTTTGTGTGACACATTGTCTTGAGTGGTCACCCTCAACAGTGAAGGCAGTCCCTCCTTTTCTTCATTGCTGACTACGTCCATTAGAGGACCCTCATAGTCCATATCAACTTGGTTGAAATCCGCGTTGAAATCTATGACACCTCTTTACGGCGTCATCTCTTTATTCAGTGCGAGGTTCCAACCATCCTAGAAAGCGAAGATCAGCATCTGTCCTGACATTTTTCTGCAGACGACAGAAAAAAACGTCAGTGGGCCGAATCTTGGCATGAACAAAAACCAAAAAAAGTATTCATTAAAGTAAATTTTAGTTTGTTTTGGTGAAAAGGATTATTTATTTTATGTGTGAGTTTCGTTTAATTTAGTAGGGTATTTAAATTCAAAAGTAGAAAAGAGGACGTGTAAAGTTCAAGAATCTTTCCCAAAATTTTCATTATATTGAGGTCAATTACAAAATTTAGACCCGGTCATAAACATTTGGCCACATAGATAACCCTAAAACAATCAAAGTTTCAAAGTTTCAAAGCAAGCGGAGGTAGGCGACATCAGGTTGCATAATAAGTTTTTCAGATATCGTCCGTTTATTAGTAACATGGCTCTAATGCCCTGGAAGTCCACTAACTAGTAGGCTCCTCCTGTATAGAGACCCTTCCAAGTTGGCTCGAACTTCCAACCTATTTTGTGGCGAGCAAGAATAGGTCTTTTGACCACAAGTACGAGGTCACAAATTTTGAATGTCCTTAGGTTGACCAATTTGTCATGGGCTTGTACCATCTTTGCCTGGTAGAGCTCCAAATGTTCCTGTGCTTCCAATCATTTTCCCTCGAGACTCTTCAGTTCTTCATGTCTGATTTTTGCACTTTCTTCCGTTGTGAGTTGGTTGGCAACGACGACTGTGAGAGATGGTGTCTGGCTTTCTAGCGGTAGCACGACCTCAGACCCATACACAAGCATATAAGGTGTACACTAAGTAAGAGTCCTGAAAGTCGTCCGGTAAGCCCACAAGGCTTCTAATAGTTTGTTATGCCAATCCCTCTTGTTTTCATCCAGTGTTTTCTTTAGAATCTGTACCAGTGTCTTGTTGAAAGCTTCAGCCAGACCATTTGCTATGGGATAGTAAATTGTAGAGTATTTCTAATCTATCCTATGTCTTTTGACAAAATTATTGATCTTTGTACTTTTGAAACATGTCCCATTGTCAGAGATTATTCTTCACGGTACTCCAAAATGGTAGATAATTTGGCATTTGAAAAATTGAAGGACGTACTGTGTCGTAACCTCGCATAAGGATATTGCCTCTACCCATTTGGAGAAGTAGTCTGTAGCAGCAAGTATAAACCAGTGTCCTTTCGAAGATGGAGGGTCTATCAGACCTATTATGTCCGTGCCCCAACACTCGAATGGCCACGAGACAACAGTTGGGTGTAGCACATTTGGAGGTTTGTGTAAGACCACCCCATGCACTTGGCATTGGTGACATCTTCTAGTTGTATCCATGGAATTGGGCATCATTCCTGGCCAATAATATCCGAGTCTTTTGATCTTCATTTTCATTTTTGGTCCCGACTAGTGAGAGCCACACAATCCGGCATGTACCTCTTTGACAATATTATGTGCCTCGGCTCTGCTCAAACACCGTAGCCACATTTGGTCGAACGAACTTTTGTAGAGAACATTTCCTACCAGGGCGTAAGACATGGCCCTTTTTGTGATGTGTTACTCCTCAGACTTGTCCTCTGACAGCTTCCCAGTATGCAAATATTCTATTAACGGCTTGCACCAATCTTTCTTGATGTCTGCAACTGTATTTATTGTTTCTTCTTTTCCAAGCTTGTGTAGAGTTTTGAAGTCATTTTGAGACAAAACTCATCTTCCTTGCACTGTGACTTCGATGGAATCCTTCGGGGGACATGGCATTTCCTTAGCAAATTTTGCTAGAGCGTCGGCATGAGCATTATCTCCCCTAAGAATCCGGTAGAAAGTCACGTAAGGGATTTGCTCCAGGAGCTTCATTGTGTACTGATGGTACTCTGCTAGTTTTGGTTTCAGAATTTTGTATTTTCAGGCCACCTGTTGGATGACGAGTTGAGAGTCACTACAGATGGCAAAGTTTGTTATATCCATTGAAATTGCCAACTCCAATCTGGTGATTAAAGCTTCGTATTCTGCTGTTTTGTTGGTGCACAACTCTGCAAGGTGGTATGAAAACCTCAACATACCCTTATTTGGTGGAATAAAAATCAAACCAATCCCTGCTTTGCCTGGTATAACTGTGCCAGATCCTTTGTCTTTCCTGGCTGATGAAGCACCATCGAAGTACATTTCCCAGCGTTGCGCACTAAAAAATTCCATTTGTAGTATTTGCTCGTATGGTAACTCATCGTTGAGAGAGGACCCAGTTGGCAGGGGGTATGCAGCAAGAAAGTTTGCTAGTATCTGTCCCTTGATAGCACGAAGGGGAACAAAAGTTATATCAAATTGCAATAAGATCATTGATCATCTTGCTAAACATCCAAAGAGTGTTGGTCGGGTCATCAAATATTGCAATGGATTAACTTTTGAAATTAGGGTGACCTTATGAGAAAGTATGTAATGTCTAAGCTTTTGAGCGGCAAAAATTAATGCCAGACAATGCTTCTTAATAGGTGGATACCTTATCTCTGCCGGTATTAGACGACGACTCAAGTAGTAGAGCGCATTTTCTTTTCCCTCCTCATTGACTTGGGCTAAGAGGGCTCCAAGAGAGTCATCTAAAGTCGTGGTATAAAGTATCAACGGTTTCCCAGGGATAGGGGCTGCGAAAACAGGAGGTGTCATTAAATATTGCTTAACGCCCTCAAAGGCCCGCTGGCACTTCTCTTCCCAAATAAATTTGGCGTCCTTTTTAATTAATACCAAGAAGACTGACACCTCCCTGAGAGATTAGAAATAAAGCATCTCAGATATGCCAACTTCCTATGGAAGGACCGCAGCTGCTTCAAGGTTTTAGGGGGAGGCATTTCAAAGATAGCTTTAATCTTATCCGTGTCGATCTCGATTCCCCAATGACGGACAACGAATCCTAAAAATTTCTCGGAGGTAACGCCAAAGGCACACTTTAAGGGATTCATTTTAAGGTCATATCATCGTAATCGTTCAAACACAATCCTCAAATCATACAAATGGTCTATTCTCTGTTTACTTTTGATGATCAATTCATCCACATAGCATTCTACTTGATTATGGATGAGGTCATCAAAAATCCTTGTCATTGCTCGTTGTGTGATATGTTGCTCCGACATCCTTCAGGCGAACGACATCAATATGTAGCAGAAAATTCCAATCAGTGTTCTAAAAGTTGTAAGTGATGCATCCTCGGGAGCCATCTTAATTTTGTTGTATCCCGACAATCCGTCCATGAAGGAGAAAATTTCATGTGTCGAAGCAATGTCCAACATCATTTCTGGTTTCAGTAACGGAAATTCATATTTTGGACATGCTTTGTTTAAATCTCTGAGGTTTAAGTCGACACAAGCGCAGATCTGTCCATTTTTTGTTAACAAGTACAATATTGGCTAACCATGTGGGGTATTGATCTTCTTTAACAAAGTTGGCGTCTATCAATTTCTTTACCTCGGCGATGACTTGTTGTTCTATTTCAAGGCACATTCTCCTTGGAGCTTGTTTTACTGGGTCATATTCTTGTCTACCCCAAGTTTATGGACTGCAACCTCTGCTGATAGCCCTGGCATTTCATCGTAGCTGCATGCAAAGCAATCTTTGAATTCTGTTAATAGTTTGACCAATTCTACAGATTCTTCATCATCAAATAGAGAACTTATAAATGTAGGTCGCATTCTTCAGTCCCGAGGTTAATATCTTACAATTCCTCCATGGTGGATTTAATTTCCTCGTAAAATTCAGGTGGAGCATCTTCTTTTGGTTGGTCAGTAGATTCATCCTCCACATCGAGGCAATCCTCTTCTGACCCACCAGTAAGAACCATGCAAAATTCAGATTCATCGACTGGTACAACTGTACCAAATCTGAGACCTTTTTTTGAATTGGGAGTTCAACTTTTAGCATTCCATAGTTTTTCAAAAATTTGAAATTTATCTTTTGGTATTCGTATTGGTAAGGGTCCCTATTGAATTAACTTTTGAACACAAGGCGAGAAGTAACCAAAAGGCAATTCCATAAATTCATTGGAATCAAGATACAAATTTACAAGTTTTTCAAGCTCAGTAGAGGTAGAAGCACGGTAAAATTTGATCGGCTTTAAACCAACACTATGGACTTCCTTGACCTCTAAACTCTCGACCTTTTGAGGGAGGATCATACATTGTTTCATATTCATCCCTTTCTATATCTTCTAGGGATATCTTGTACTGAGGTTTCTTCTGCTTTGTCATCATTATTTCATCTTCAAAATTGTCTTCATCACCAATGTTGATAGTTGGCCTAGTCCGTTCAGCAATTAAGTTGATCTTTCCTCGTCCGCGTCCCCGGCCTCGACCTCGGGTGCGTGAACTAGAAGAACCTCCACCAACTCGTTATAAGGGAGTGTCAGAAGGTTGTTGAAGCGGAGTTGTATGGCCTCCTTTTTGTGAATCTCCTGAATCTTCATCTTTGTTTGTGATAACCTCACACGAGAATACAGTCCTCTTTAGAGGCGCGTAGTAGGCAACATCTTCAAGGATACCAACTTCGTGCACTGAAAATGGTTGTAAATCTCCCTTAATGCAATTTTTTTGACCATCTTTGCGGTATTTAATGCACTGGTGTAGGGATGATGGAACCATATTGTGCTCATGAATCCATGGTTGACCCAATAGAGCGTTAAAAGAGGTCTCGGCGTCGATGATATGAAATTTAACGGTTGTTACGAGTTCTCCAACCTTCATAAGTAATGTAATTGATCCAAGGGCTTTTTCTCCCTTTTGGTTGAATCCTCTTAACATCATTTTATCGATTGTAAGGTCTTGAGCTTCAATACCCAAATAGGCCAATGTCCGTAGGCTCATCAAGTTAAGAGATGCTCCAGTATCTACTAATACTCTGGACAACACAAATCTGTCAATGTTGATCGATGTTTACGGAGATGTAGAGGATGTAGAGTGGATGGTTGTGGTCGGCGGTGCGGAGCAGCAAGTCTTCATCTGTGAAGGTTACCCCTGATTGTTCTCTCAATAAGTAAACTTCATCTGAGGATGTCCCAGCCAACTGAGCTAAGCAAATTTATTGGATCAAGCAAAGTTGTAACCAGAGATTGTCTCATCTCCTTTGACAGGATCAAATCGTCATAGATGCTTAGTCGGGCAGACAACTTTCTAAGATGAGCTAGCACGTTGTAGTCTACTTTTCACGATCCTCTGATTTTGTCTTGATTATGTGGTTCCTACACTGGCGGAGGTGGGGGTATCTCTTCTCGATTCATTATCTGTTTTCCTTTATCTGTTGGAGCTGTTCTTGGTGGTAACACTTTTTCGCTCCTTAAGTTGACTTCTGTGATTTCTTCTTCTTGAGATAGAATCTTCCGGTGTCTTTTCCTCCTTGTCAGAAAGATCTAAGCTGATGGAAAATGGTACAGCATGGCGCTCATGAGTTGGCCCTTCATTATCGGCGCTGTCGTAAGCGATATCATTGAGTTCTTCTTCGGCCTTGACAACGAGTTCATCAGACTCGAGTACAATTAGAGGATCATTTTGGGTGTCGAGATTGTAGCTAGATCGGTCATAATCAGTTACGTTATTACCAGAAATAGTCAAAACGTAGCCAAAATCACAATCATTATATTCATAAGACCCCAGAGGGACAAAAAGATAATCATACAAAGTCAAGGGTTCGAGTATTTTCTTCCCCAAATTTGAGACAACCAGTCTAGTAGAGGAAGCCCCTATCCTACCCCCGTGCTATCAATATTGGCAGTGATGCTTTTATTTTTATTGCTCTTTACTCTTGACGATGACGGATTTTCAGGCGAAACCTCATCTCGGGCTCGGTATGCTGCAGACTCTGAATGGAGGCTTGTTTTGATGCAGACTGTATCTTGTTCAGTATCTTTTTGGATGACCTACTCGAGACCTCATTCCATCCTTCTTCAATATTCATAGAAGCTTGTTTTGATGAATCTTGTATTTGATTGAGGACTCTCTTGAGTTCATCCCAATTTGTACTCCACCCATCTGTTCCAGTATATGGATCGATTAGGGAGATTGACTAAGCCGAAATCATGTTTATGGAACCTTTTTCAGGTTCTCTCAAATACTCTTTTGGGATTGTTATATTCTCTTCCTTGAGGTTCTTTTTGAGCCAGTCTTTAAAGACGAAACACTTGTCTACAGTGTGCCCAAGCAACTGGTGGTATGGGAAAAAATTTGGTTCATTCTTCTTATCCACCTCTTTGGGTTTCTTTGGATCCTTTAGTTTGAATTCTGGCTTCTTCATCAAGCTTTTGAATATTTTTGGTACGGCCTCATCCTTGAAGGAATACACAACTTTCTGTCGCTCTAACAGGGATATTCTCTTAGGCGGCCATTGGTTGGATTGACTGCTTTGTTTGTGAAAGTACTCCGACGAAGACTGGCGATGCTCTTCTACATATATCTTTATCAACTGCTTTCCTTTGTCAACAGTTGCGACTACCCATGATTTCTTTTCGAACACTCTGGTCACTCTAACCTTTTCATGCGGCTCCATGTGCTTCATTTCTTCTTGAAGATTGTTGGCTTTACTGAGTAGCTTATCAAAGGATTTGATGGTGAGTCCCTTAAGCATGAAAGCTACTAGCCCATGAATGCTTTTGAGTAGAATCTCAATCACTTGATGTTCCTGTCACTAAGGTTCACATTTCATGCTAAGGTTTCTCCACCTCAAAATATAGTCTACCAAGGTTTCACTAGGCTTCTGTTTCTTCATCATGAGCTCTCCAATAGATACATGATGTTGTGCCCCAGCAATACTTTTCACAAATAATTGTTCCAACTTAGAAAATGTTTTAACTAACTCATTGGGCAAGTCAGTGTACCAGTCAAAAGCAATCCCTGACAAGCTGCTGACGATTAGTGTTGCCACAACTGGCTTTGAAATGTGCTATGTGATGTCTGGGATTTCTAGTCCCATCGAATATCTTGAAGTTTTGGGCCACAACCCTTGGGGAAAAGGACGACATCAAACTCCACTGGGTAAGGTCTACCCTTTAAAGTTGGTGCACCACCCTTGGACTAGGCTAAGGCATCCCGTACTTGTTCAACCATTTGCTTGAACTCTTTTTCTGGCATGGAACCTAAGGGAGAATCCTTCTTTGGTAGTTCATTTTTGTCAGTTGAAGTAGCCTCCCCTCTTTCATTTGCGATGTGTATGATTTTTGGCTGATTAATCTCTGGAGAAGCCAATCTTGGTGCTTGTGATTGCCTCTGAATGGAGGCCATGACGGTCATAGCAGCAGTCATCTCTTCTATTTTTTTCTCCAATAGGCTGACTTGCTCATCCCTTAGGAGGATAACCCTACGTAGCTCATCTGCGGCGTTCTCTTCTGTGTGAGGTTGAGCCTCGTGCGCAGATGTGGTAGCTCTGGTTTTAATCACATGGACATCCATGAAATCCTCCTCCAAGTAATGTCCTCCTCCAAATAATCACTGTAATCAAAATATTCATTGTCACTATTGACAGAAACTCCGTGTTCTCGAGCTAACTCAGAAATATTCATCATAAATCTCAATCCTGAGTTTCTCAACTTTTTATTCAATTATCGATTCTCTGATCGCTTTAAGATCTGGAGGACCCTGATGGAAATCCTCAACTTGTTCTTCCATCTCGCTAGTTGTCCATCTCGTTGGCTATTGTTGCGACGAAGTCAGATATTTCAGGCACTGGTTTTACTTCCTATCTTTCAGGCTCACTGAACTGTATCGGTTCAGCGACCTTGGGTACCCATACCCTCTTCTTCTTCGAAGATGATGCATCAGAATGCGACGTCTTAGTAGAGACATCAGTATGTCGAGGGAAGGTATGCTCCCCGTGGTGTAGATCGGCTACAGTGTC
>NW_018245220.1:62728-64414 GCF_001263595.1 Phalaenopsis equestris
ATTGCAGGAATGACGGGTAAGCTCCTCGGACCTAGTCTCGACTTAATCGGTCGGCGACCAGCAGTCCTGGTGGTGGGATGATCGGTGGTAATTATAGTAGTATCATATCGGTTTCCCAAACGGAACCAGACGGGAATACTGGTAGGTGACTTTACAGTCAACTTGCGAGACTTTCTAACAGACTTAACATCCTTCTTTAGTAGCTAGCCTTCTGAATACTGCACTAACTCGGGTGATGGGAGTGAACTTCCATTCTTCCTCACCGTGTCCACGGAGTGATGCTAATGCGACAGCAATCTTCTGGATACTCTCATCTATCACATCTATCAGTATCTGTTAGAGGATGGAATCTACTCCCTCGTAGGAGGGGATAAACATCTGGGAACCCCTCCAAACTTTTCTATTACGGTTCCTCCTTTGAGTTTGGGTTATTGGTACAGTCCTTGAGCTTGACCCAATCTTAAATACGGGTGGTGGAACAGTTAATCCTTCATTTTTATCTTCAACAACCATCACTTCTTTCCCCTTAGCAGTAGCAGGGATATCAGGCTTGATAACAATAGCTTTAGGCTTCTTCCAGGCAGGGAAGTCCTGAGGGCAGTTCAAACAGAATTCTGCAGACTGCTCTTGCATTTTTGGAGCAACGATCTTCATTACCACGAATGGGGCTTTCCCGAGGATAACCTCAAGGTCTTCAAATCCAGCTCCGAACTTGATAATTGAGCGACGTTGTGGGCGCTGCGGTCTGTTGGCAGATTATATGAAAAGCTCAGCGTTGGGTAGGCCATTGCAGCGGGCTCTAAAACAGAAAGTGTTAGGGTTAGCTATATGGCCAAAAACATCAAAATCTTTAGTGCAAGTATTAGTGCAAGTACTGAAAATGGAGGTTGATCTGCGGACCGGATGGGTCTTAATTTATGGGAATTTTTATCATCTTTGTTTAAAAAGGTGTAAAATTTAATTAATATTTCAAAGTGCATACAACACAACACGATTTGGTTTAATTTGCAAAATAGCAAATCAAATTTGGAAGGGAGATGTGAAAAACTTTAGGACCTAGTGTGGGACCCAATTAGCGGCAGAAAATGCCTAGGTGGAATTAGTCCACCGACACACCCCCACATAAAAATTTAAAGAGTCCTTAATGGCCTTCTGAACCCCTCTGTTCAAAGATGGTTGAACAACTAGTCCTGAAGTCCAAGGAGTTAATTGTACTTTCCCAAGACAAAAATAGGTAAAGTATGCCAACGGAAGAAGGTTAATTTAGTCAAAGAGGGACATGGACATATTACCGATGGTGTGAAGATAATAATTATGGAGATAAAAGCTTGTCCCCAAAGAAGTCGCCAGAAGCTGTCGGGGCTATTTCGGGGATTGGAGGGGAGTTGCCCGTAAGAAGCTTTCGGTCATCAGAATCGAAATCCCGTCGCCCTCCTCTTAAGAACGTTGAAGTATGAAATCAAACTATCCTAATGTTTGGCTTCAGTTTTGAGGTGAAATATTTAGGTGTTTCATCCTGCCAATTTTATTAGTTAGGGCTTACATTCATGTGAAATGATCACACAAATAGCCTGAAAGATGTGAGGATTTAAGTCGTGACAAACGACAACCTCAGAATCCTAAGATGAGTTAAGGCTTATATTGTATAGCAGGGCTATGCAAAGGCCTAAAGATAAAGTGAGGATT
>NW_018245220.1:64569-64847 GCF_001263595.1 Phalaenopsis equestris
TTGAGTTATCTAGTTTGTCAAGTTATAATATCAAATCAGGTGGCCCTATGGTTGAAGTTCTTTAAATTTTATGAGGGCATATTAAAGTTGATTAGAGAAACACCGGTTAGGATCCTACGGTTCCCTCGTTCTGGCATCACTTTTTTCCATTAGAATCACTTAGTCCAAATGAACTTACTAAACCCAACTTAATGAGTTCCATAACTTCATTTAAAACATGGGAAGCCTCATTAGCAACCGTCGGTTACCTCCTCCGAGAGAGTCCCCCTCACCCGCCT
>NW_018245220.1:64861-78722 GCF_001263595.1 Phalaenopsis equestris
CATGTTATTTTAGTTGAAGTTGTAGTGTTATGTGATGTTTGTGATTAAATTTTGAGTTGTTTTATATTTTGAATGTTGTGGCGATGAATTTTATTTTAGTTGATTTTAGTTTTGGTTTTTGGTTTTGGTTATGTGGCTATCTTGATGGTTTTAGTTTTCATGCTGGGTGACATCGTTGTTTAAAATGCAAATTTGCAGGTATAAAAGTACAGTATGAAAGTACATAAAAGACAATGCTAAAAACTATAAAAGTGTACCTGGCGAGTCTTCTCATTCCACCACCTGAAACTTAAAATGCATGTTAAGGCAGTTTATGAAATAATTTTACTAACCCTATGTCATATCTTTGTGAGTCCTTAAAAAGTTTAATTAAGGATGATTCCATTGAGCATAAGGATTATTTCGTTGAGCAAAGTATATTAAGTTTAATAGACCTTTGAGGTATCCAACAAGTTAAGAAGAGGAAGCAGGTCCATGCCTCCCTCTCACCAACTGGTGAAAAGCCTCGAGCCAATTTGAACATATTATGTTGCTTAATGGCTCATCCTATAAATACCATTATTACTCAGTGAACCCTGATGTCTCAATTATCCCTAAGAATAGGGTAATTGCCACTTATCATTTAATTTGAAAATTATGTGAGTGAAGACCCTTGAAGTGGCAAGTTAATGTAATCTGAACACTTAGCCAAACTTTTTAATCCTAATTGGGTTTAGTGGTGTTTCAAGGATGTTTGATTTAATTATGTTTATTTCTCTAATCCTTATTTAATCAGTTTTTGATTTAGCCTAGGTCACCACTAAGCCCTTAAGACTTAAGTGAGTGTCTTAATTTGTTTTGAAAAGGGTTAAGCTTTAAGTTGTCATGATTCATGATTTGGATTCTATTTGAAAACCAAAATAGGGGTATTAAATTGATTAATTATTGCCTTGTATTTCAAACATCAAATAAATTGATTAATATGAGAGGTTACCCATTTTCCTCCTTGAATTAAGCCTAAATGTTAATTAAGGCAAAACTTCCAAAATTACACATTTACCCCTAAGGCTCTAACACCTCATAGTTTGTCAAATTCAATTTAAATGACTTTGAAATTTTTATCCTACCTCATTCATGGGTCGATTAAGATATCAAAGGAGAAAATATGATTTTTCAAAATTTAATTTAATTTATATAATTATTTTCATGCAAAAATAAGATTTTTTAAAAGAAAATTCCTAACATGACCAACGTAAATTCTAATCCCATGAATTTTTTACTGGAGGTATAACTAGACCAAACAGGCCTTTGGATAAAATTTCATAATTTTTTGAATTCTTTGCGAGTTATTAGAATTATTTTAAGTTCTGGGCTATTTAATAAAAATAAAATATTTTAGGTGGTGAAAATTAAGTTTTCTATTTTTGGAAAATCTCTCTGAGGTTAGAGAACTCAGAGGACCAAATTTTATATTTTTATGATTTTTCTGTTAATTTATTGGAATTATAAAAACTCATTTTTAGCTTTTTTTTAAAAAAAAATATTTTTAAGCTTTGAAGTTCAATATCTTTATTTAGAAAATCAAAAAAAATATTCTAACTATTCTTAAGTGATTAGAAAGTAATTTAGAACATTTCCATGAGTTTTATTATTTTTGTGATTTTTATGGATTTTTAATTATTCAAATGTTTAAAATAGAATAGGTTAAAAATCAAATTTTTATTTTAAATATCATTTTATTTTTAGAAAATACTCCTAATCATAGAAGAAAAAAAAAAAAACTAAGTTTTATAATTTTTTGAGTTATTCTATTTTCTCACCCAATTTTTCCATCAAGTGACAATCTCTAAATAAACTTTTTTTTTTAAATTTTTTAGTGTTTTTGTGATTATTCAAATTTGTTTGAACTTTGAATAAAACAATTCAATTTATTTTTTCTGTTAGAAATGGTAAGGGATAAGGAGAAATCCACAACAAAGCATAGGCAAGATCCGATGTTGAGACATAATGATTAAGTCGATATTGGTGTCAATAAAATTACATGTTTATTTGAATTGCAATAATTGCAATTATTGTGACAAGATAATTCTTAGGACTTTCTAATCAATGTGCTAATTTCCATGATTATTTTAAAGAAATAATGTGAAATTTCCAAAGGCATCCGTGGCGTGCTCTGGTTGGACGCTGTCCACGTAGCTTGCCGACTCGGCCCGCTGTTTATGTTTTCAAAGCGCTGTCCGGCTGGATCTTGGCCATCCAGTGCTACACGTGTGTTCGAACGGCTCCCCGTAATCATCCCCGATAGAATGATCCCATGACCATCCACACTAAAACCCTAATATCTCAGCCTAGACTCAACCAAATCACTTCGGGTTTGATCCTATGGACTCGTCTAAGTGAGACGAACACATCCATACGGCTAAGGTACCATGAAATCAAGCTTAAGTAAATGGAGAATCAAAATAAGCTCGGGAGGAGGAGGAGTTTTATACCTTTGCTCTGAGAAGGGAGGCTTCAATTAGAGGTGCTCGGCACGTTCTTTGGGGTCCAAGGAGACTGGGGATTGACTCCCTGGTCTTTGTGTAAAGCCTAGGTATGAATTCGACCAAGCTCGTTTTTAGGTGTTGGTCTCGAGCTATGGTAGAGGCTCTGTGGGAAGGAAAATCAGTGGGGTTTTATCTTCTCTTGCTGTTGCGAAGGTGTGGGCACAAGCAATTGAAGTTTGGTAGAGTGTGGAGGTGTGTTGGGTTCTGTCCTGGTTTTCGACAAGGTTTTAAGCTCAAAATTGAGCTCCGATAATGGTAATGGGTGAGGGAAAATGGTTAGAATGCACTGAGGGGATCTTAGGAAAGCTTTGTGTGAAGTTTGGAGAGGCCTCTCTAAGAAAATTTCAGCACACCTCCCATGGCCGTGGAGGGCAGAGAAGCTCTTTAATTTAATTTGGATGTGATAGCCTCTAAGTTTGATTTGAGTGAGGTTCCATGGGAGTGGCTCTTAATTTTGGGCTTTTCCGGCCACTAGGCTAGCTAGCCGACTAGGGGGAGGTGGCTAGGAGCTTAGGGAACATAGACGAATCTTAGGGAACATAGACGAATCCATCACAATAATTTAATGCTGCAAATGTGTTTTGATTTGGCAAAGATATTTTAAGCATGTGAATTTTTGGAAATAAGATCCCTTAATTTGGGGTACCTTTGGTCCATGGCTTGATTTAGGTGGTTTCATGGTGTTTGGATTGGTCACTAAGTCCAACTAATGGCTGTGGTTGAGTTAATTTGGTGGTGGCTTTAGGGTGGTTAGGTCACATTTAGTGCATGGGTCCAAGTAGGTGCAAATGACTAAAACTTGGTTTTGGGATAGGTTATCCATGTAAATTGGCCCAAATAAATTGTTACATTTGGTGTAGATGATCCTAAGGAACAACTTTGGTGAAGGATGGAAGTGGTTTTGAGTTCAATTGAAGGGTCAATTTGAGGGAATTTTGAACTTTAATCAATTTGGTCATGTTGGGCTAGGATACGGTCTAGCTTGGGTTAGCCTTGGGCTAAATCCAAAAATGGTCGATAGGGACCTCATGAAGAGTTTTCAACATGAATTAGATACGAATTTGGAGGTTAAAGCAATCAATTGGGTAAAGTTTGGGGACTTAGCCAATTTGGGGTGAGGTTTGGGAATTTTGGATTTAGGCCAAAATCAAATGGCTTTGAGACTTCACCAAGGCCAATTGATGGTTAATTTTGATGTATAGGAGTGTTATAAACATTTTTCAATATTAATTGAGGCCAATTGACTAGGTTATGGGTTCAATTTGGTGAGATTACTTCATATGGTCAAAATTGGGGTTTTGACCCAAGTCAAAATTGGGCTCAAATCATGGACCAATTGAGCTTACAATTGATATAGTTTGGTCATATCAAAAGTGAATTTGAGTTTACGGTTGTATGGGTTCAATTGAGATCAAATTTATGGACATTTGAGTTGGATTTGGGGAAATTTGGGTCTTTAAAGGCAAATTTTGGGGTTTTGGTTAAATATGGTCAAATTGGGCAAATTGGGTCATGTGCTATTTGAAAGAAATAAAATTGTGAATATTTGGAATTTATTGGTATTTTTTGGAAATTTTTGGACTTTTTGGGACTTTGAGCTATGGAGGCGTATTTTTGTAATTTGGGGGTGTTTTAGGGATAAAAGGCCAAGATGGGTATTTTGGTAGAGTTGAGGTACCAATCATCACCAACAAGCTATGTCAAACTTAAGGTCAAGCAGTCCTAAGGGTGACTTATCTTGAGTTTCCCTCATAGTGACCCCACCTACTGAGTATTTACAGGTTGAGACCAACAAGTGGAACTTCAAGTTCAGTAGAGAAGAGTTTAAAATTTCTAGTGGTGAGGGTGCCTTTTCTAGTTTTCTAAGAATAGTCAATAGAAGAGTCCTATGACTAGACCTTAAGCTACTAAAGAGGAAAATCTAAACCTCAACCAAAAGGGAGGTCAACATGGGCTTGTAAACATTGTTTCCTCTTGATCCTCTAGAGCAATTGGAATTTTGTGATAACCGATTTATCCATCTAAAAAGCAATAATATTTATTCCCATCCAATCTATCCAACATTTGGTCTAGAAAGGGTAAAGGAAAGTGATCTTTTCTGGTGGACATATTTAATTTTCTATAATCAATGCAAATTTGCCAATCAGTTACTTGTCTTATTAGTATTAATTCATTTTTCTCATTTTCTTCAACAGTCACTCCTCCTTTTTTCGGTACACAGTGAATTGGGCTTACCCAAGCACTATCTGAAATAGGATATATAATTCCAACATCTGACCATTTTAAAATCTCTTTTTTAACAACTTCTTTCACTATTAGGTTTAATCTTCTCTAAGGATCAGCTTTAGGTTCATGTTGTTCATCTAATAAAATTCTGTGCATACAAATTGAAGGATTAATTCCTTTAATATCTGCTAAAATCCATCCAAAATCCTTTTTATACCTTTTTAACATTTCTATCACCTTTTGTTCCTGAATCTCAATAAACTCAGATGATATAATAACTGGAAATGTAGATGACTTTCCTAAAAATACATACTTTAAATGGGTAGGTAATATCTTTAATTCAAGTTCAAATGATTTAATACTTGACGGAGTAAGATTTTTACTATCATTTTCCATCAAGTCTAAAGTTTCAAATTTTCCCTAAATATCATCCAAATCTTCTTCCTTAATTTCATCTTCATTCAAAAAAATTTATCCTTGCTTAAATTTATCTTTGAATTCTTTCTTAAACTGTTCATTACTTAGATAATCAGCTACTTCCATCTTGAAACATTCATTATCTTTTTCTATTGCAGGATATTTTATAGCTTTGTCTATATTAAATTTCACTGCTTCATTAACTCTCATTATCAATTCTCCTTTCTGTACATCTATTACAGCTCTTCCTGTTGCAAGAAATGGTCTCCCTAAGATAATAGGAATTTCTTTATCTTCCTCATATCAAATACTATAAAGTCTACAGTGAAAATAAATTTATCCATTTTTACTAGTACATCCTCTATAACTCCTTTTGGATAAGTTATTGACCGGTCAACTAACTGAAGAGTTACAGTAGTAGGGAGCAGTAGGGGAAATTTTTCCCAAATCTAAACGTTTAAAAATTGATAAGGGCAGAAGATTGATACTCACTCCTAAATCACATAAAGTTTTTCCATAAAATATTTCACCAATTGCATAAGGTATAGTAAAACTACCAGGATCTTTTAGTTTTTCAGGAAGTTTTTTTCTGAATAATAGCAGCACACTCTTCACTGAGTGCAACTGTTTCATGATTTGTAAACTTCCTTTTATTATTTAGTACATGCTTCATAAATTTCACATAACTTGGCATTTATTCCAAAGCTTCAACAAAATGAATAATTATCGTTAACTTCTTAAAGATTTCCAAAAATTTTGTAAATTGTTTATCTTGATTTTTCTTTATCAGTCTTTTAAGAAATGGAGGTGATGGATTTTCAAAATGAACCTGTGTTTGTTCATTCTTTTGTTGATCATTTTCCATTTCTTGCTTCTCTTCATTAACTTCAATTCCTCTTCGGATCCTTTTTTCTATTTGTTTTCCACTTCATAATTGAATAACTTTAATTTTCTATTTATTTGGATCTTGTGGATTAACTTCTATAGTACTCGGAAGAATTCCATAAGGTCCGTTACTAAGTGCAATAACAATATGTCCTAATTGATTTTCAATATTTCTAATAGTAGCCCTTTGATTCTGTATTTGATTTCCCATATTCAACATCACTTTTTCCATCATCAACTTCTTTTCCTTAACTTGTGGGTTAGGATTGGAGTTAAATCCAGGAGGATAATATGTTCAAAAATTAGGATTTCCTTGATTGTTCAAATTTTCAGATGAATTCACCAAATTATTATAATTATTCCAACTAAAATTAGGGTGATTTTTTCATCAAGGTTAAAATAGTTAGAATAGTGACTGTTATTTTTTTTATTTATAGCATTTAAGGTTTCTAAAGATGGTTGAGTATCATTATTTTGTCCTAGTGAATTTTCTATTCTAGTGAATTTTCCTCTAATAGTGGAGGTATTTGAGAATAGTTCACTTTTATTTGATCAATCTTTTTAGAAATAGCAACAATTTGAGATGCCAAGATAGACATTACATCAGATTCATGAATACTAGCTACTTTCTTAGGATTTACCTTTCGGAGGGCCATTGAAAATTGTTAGTAGTTATTTCTTTAATTAAAGAGTATGCTTCATCAAAAGGTTTAGACAATAACGATCCACCAGCAGCAACATCTATAATAGATCTTATTGATCCTAATAATCCATTATAAAAGGTTTGAATTATTAACCATTTTGATAAAACATGGTGTGGATATTTTCTAAGAAGATCCTTAAATCTTTCCAAGGCATCATATATAGATTCCCCTTCAAACTGACAAAAAGATGTAATATCATTTCCAAGGTTAGTGGTTTTTTAGGGTAGAAAATATTTAGCCAAGAATTTTTTTGATAGTTCTCTCTAAGTTTTAATATATCCAGATGCTAATGAATTTAACCAAGCCTTGGCTTTATCCCTTAATGAAAAGGAAAAAAGTTTAAGCCTAGCAGCATCATTAGACACTCCATCATATTTAAATTTAGCACAAATTTCAAGAAAACTAGCAAAATGTAAGTTAGGATCTTCTGCAGGTGATCCTCCAAACTGATTATTTTGTACCATTTGGATAATAACAGGTTTAAGATCAAATGAATTAGCAGCAACATCAGAATTTTGAATAGTTAAATAAAGTTCATCTGTTATCGGATTCGCATAATCTTTTAAAGGTCTTTGTCGATTCTCATTTATTAGATTTTTAATATTATTCGCCACTTATTTCAAATTCTTAATTTCTCTTTGTTATTTTCAAATTTCTATAATAGTGCGTTCTAATTCTGAATCGTAAGGTACTAAACCTTCAGATCCAATAAGAATTTGAAATAAATGGCGAATAATATTAAAAATCTAATAAATGAGAATCGACAAAGACCTTTAAAAGATTATGCGAATCCGATAACAGATGAACTTTATTTAACTATTCAAAATTCTGATCTTGTTCCTAATTCATTTGAGCTTAATTCTACAAAACCTATGAATATCCTGCAGTAGAAAAAGATAATGAATGTTTCAGGATGAAAGTAACTAATTATCTGAGTAATGAACAATTTAAGAATGAGTGTGAAGATAAATTAAAGCAAGGAGAAATTTTTGAGGAAGAAGATGAAATAAAAGGAGAAGATTATTTATATTTTTTAATTTTTTTGTTTTTATATATTTGGATAGTATATATATATTCTCTAAATTTCCTAATTTATCAAAACTACTTAATTTAATTAAATTTAACCGTTACCTTCCCCGACAATGGCGCCAAAACCTTCATCCCGATTTTTTTGATGTAAGGATTTTGAAGTTGACACCACTACAACACCAAAAACTTGATCCTTGTATGAAAAGTAAGTTGTGTAAAATATATATAATTATAGGTAATTAATAATGGTATTTTATGCAAGTATATGTATTGTTATCAAGTAATAATGAACTTTCTATTTAAACCCCAAATATCGATCCCACGGGGAAGGTGTAAATTAGAAATGATAAATTTTATTAGGAAATTTAGAAAATCAAACGAAACCACTGTGACTAATTTTGAATATTGAGATATTAACAAAACTAAATTACTTAACTATTAGCAGAACTGAAAAGTAAATTTTTATTAATAACTACTAATCTACTAACTACATTTATGTAATGACAGTTTTATATGTGAAAAAGCATCCTTCCCACTATAATGAAATTTTGATGAAATGAGATGAGATAAATGTTGAACATGTATTGTGCCAAATAAGAGAAATTTTAATTCTCTACCCTGATACAGTGCATAGAAAATCATTGGTTATTCTTAGGTTTAGTCCCTAAATCCGTGGCTAGGCTAGGGGGATACCGGCTCCCACTCCAAAGCTCCCACTCCCCTTCCCTTCACCTGAAGGCTAACTCACGCTTTAGTTTTTAAACACTAAGACTAAATTGGGAATTTTAGTGTGTCACCCCAAAGATTCTCCAATTCTACACCGAATAAAGAATATTTTCCTATTTATTTGCATTTAATTTCATGAATCAATTTCTCCTTCATGAAATCAAATGTGATCCTCACTTTATTGTAGAACGCATACTCCATTTCCCGCATCATATGTTTCACAACATATTTTAACAAACCAATTGACCAAATTGAAAAGTAAATTAAGTTTGAGGTTGAAAAATTATCACAATTTATTTTATATTTTAATTATGGCACAATCATATTATCAATTCATTTCTCCATATCTCAGAGTAGGAGGAAAGATAGAAGAAACTAATCAGACATCATGAAAAAAATACGATAAAATAAAAATTTTATATATAAAAGAAAGTTCATACAACACTAAATAAACAAACAAACTTATCTGCAACTCTTTCTCAAAGCAAACCCTTTGTAGTCTTTCCTTAGAAATGCAAGAAGAAGAACTCTCTCACTTTTATCCTTCTCCAACACTTTTACAGAAAGTTTCACACAAAATCTCACCACAAAAACTCTAATCTATGAAAGAAAAATTATTAATTGACTCCAATATGTGGTGGAATGAAGATGGATTATGGAAATGTAGCATGGTGGAATGTTGTAGAGCAAAAAATAAACGTAGAGGAGCCCCTTTTCTGATGAAATTCGGCCCCAAATAAAGCCCAATGTCAGTTCTCCAAGAGTTGTCTCCAAAAACTCTTCAAAAATCATCCATATAGATTGAACCTTCTAGAAACGGAGTTTGAACCGCCTTTAGCGCAATCGGTGCTAGTCTAGCGCCATTGGCGCTGAGTAAAAACCCTCCAGCTTTCGGTTGTTCTGCGTCATTGGCGCTGACCTTGGCATTGCCAATGCTGAGTATTTCCTCAAAAGCGTCATTTTGACTCCAAATTTCATCATTTTTGCTTTAAGCCCTAAAAATCAACAACCTGCAAGAAAACATCAAAATATACTCATCTAGAGCATATTGGATGGCAATTTAAAATGCAATCCATACTAGTTATATAGAAAAAGTGAATAAGGCGATGTATATTAAGTAGAAGTGGATTGAAGAAGATTGTATCAGAGCTTGTCACCATCGTCCGTTTTATCAACTCTATATTCTTGGAGAGACCAATGAAAGACAGGAATTTGTTCCTTCGAATGAAGAATGAAATTAAGTTTAATGTTAGAATTTGTGTGTTAGAAGTTCTTGTTTTCAAGTGGTTTAGATTTTAAGTCTTATTTTTAGTATTTATGACTTCTTACGTGTGTTTAATTGTGAAATGATTGTTGTGTATTTGTATTTAGGAAAATTTTCTCGTCCAAGACAATTTGGAGTGAGAATTAAGTGTTTAAAGATATTTCTACTTGTTTGTGAATTAATATAAGTTTGTTTGTGTAAAAATTTGTATTATTTTTAGCCTCAAATTTAAGTAGTTATTATGGAGAATTTTGAGAGAGTGGGGAGTTATAGGAAGTTAAAAATTTTCATGTAAGTTTTATGAAACCATTTAGGGGTGGTTTACCTAGGCAAATAGTGCATTTTACTTTAATTTTAAAATTATGAAAATCATGCACTTGTGCCTAAGTGCCACATCTTGCATTTAAATGCGAGACAACCTGAGAGGCAGGCGCCTAAGCACCATTTACCCGCGCTTAAGCACCGATTCACGAAAACCGTTTTGCGAACAGTTAAAAGTGAAATTTCAGCCTGAAAATCACCATTTTTAACGCCACCATCACCTTCAACCTCTCGAGTTTGTGATTTTTGAGGGCTAGGCCACATCTAAAGTGAAGATTTCTTTGTTGAATAAAGTGAAATTTGCTAGATTCAAGTTCCTTGAGGTAAGAGCTTTACTTCTATGCAAAAATTTTGGATTTTCACTCTGTATTTTGAACACATTTGGAGAAATTAAAAAATTGACTATTCATGGTGAAAAATGAAAAAAAAAATACTATGAAAATTGCATGGAAAGTGTAGATTATACTTTGGAAGTTTAGTTTAGTATTTAGACTTGATTTTTGATGTTATTTTTGGAATTTATAAAATTTGTAGAATGACACCAAGAATGAAGAGGAGCAAAGGAAAGAGCCCTTTCGATTCAAGAAAATTTGTTAGTTCAAAGGCTCAAGATCAGTATAGTGATGTGTTGCAATCACGGAAAGTGATTTATGAGCGGTGTTTTAGAAGTCAAGGTGGAGACGTAGAGGATTTAATCGTTCACCCACAGTGGGAACAATTCTACTATTTCTCTGTTGTGGCGGTTATTTCTATTGTTAGAGAGTTCAATGCAAACCTCCCTAAGGCTGAAGACAATAGAGTCATGGTTCGAGAAAAGATGGTACCCTTTTCACCGGAGGTAATCAACATGTTTTATCATCTGCCACCTGATACATTATATTTTTATGCAAATTATAGTCCGACTAAAGCGGAGTTAGTCGAGATTATTTCTTACTTGACTGTTGGAATAGGACTTTGGAAGATCACTAATGAGAGGAGAGTCAACTTCCCAACATCAAAGTTATGTGCACTGTTGACCTCAATTTTTGTTGAGGTTTACTTTTTCTTCTTTAGTAGCCTATGGGTCTAGCCATAGGACTTTTCCTGTTGACTATTCCTAGAAAACTAGACATGGAACTCTCACCATTAGAAATTCCAAACCCTTCTTTTCTCAACTTGAAGTTCCACATATTGGTCCTAACCTCTAAGTACTTAGTAGGTGGGGTCACTGTGGGGGAAACTCAAGATGAGTCACCCTTAGGATTGCTGGACCTTAAGGTTGACCTTGGGTGTTGGTCTAGAGCTAAGACACTCAATAAACTTATCTACACCCACATTCACTCACAACCATGAACTCAAATTTCTAGCCTAAATCCCTTGATCTTTTGGGATACTCATGTAGATGGTCCCCTAAACCTACTAGCCCTAGAGCTATGGTTTAGCTAAGAGCACTATGTAGAGGACCCAAAATGGGTTTTCCAATGGTCCATGGCTTATTGGTGATGATTGGTACCTCAACTCTACCAAAACACCCATCTTGGCCTTTGGCCCCTAAAACACCCATAATTACCAAAATACCCCCCTTGGGCCCAAAATCCCAAAAATTCCAAAAATTCCCAGAAAATCTGAATAAATCCCAAATTTTCCCAATTTCATTTCTCTTAACTACCACATGACCCAATTTGGACAATTTGACCATCGTTAAGTAAAATCCCCGAATTGCCCTTTAAAGACCCAAATTTCCCAAAGTCCAACTCAAATGTCCACCAATTTGATCTCAATTGACCCCAATTCCAATCCCAAACTCAAATTCACTTTTTATATGACCAAACTAAACCAAATTATGACCAGACTAAGCCAAATCCAAGCTCAATTGGTCCACGATTTGAGCCCAATTTTGATTTGGGTCAAAACCCCAATTTTGACCATATGACTTAATCTCACCAAATTGAACCCATAGCCTAGTCAATTGGCCCCAATTAATATTGAAAAATCTTCATAATATTCCTATACATGAGAATCAACCATCAACTAACCTTGGTGAAGCCTCAAATCCATTTGATTATGGCCTAAATCCAAAATTCCCAAATTTAGCCCCAAATTTGCTAAGTCCCCAAATTTCACCCAATTGATTGCCTTAACCACCAAATCGGTATCCAATTCATGTTGGAAACTCTTCATGAGGTTCCTATTGACCATTTAAAGCAATCAATTTGGACTTAGCAAAAGGCTAACCCAAGCTAGACCCAAGCCTAGCCCAACATGACCAAATTGATTAAAGTTCAAATCTCCTTCAAATTGACCTTGCAATTGGACTCAAAACCACTTCCATCCTTCACCAAAGTTGTTCCTTATGATCATCTACAGAAAATTCAACAGTTATTTTGGCCAATTGACATGGCTAACCTAGCCCAAACCCAAGTTTTGGTCATTTGCACCCACTTGGACCCATGCACTAAAAGTGACCTAACCACCTTAAGGCCACCAAATTAACTCCACCACAGCCATTAGTTGGACCTAGTGACCAGCCCAAACACCATGAAATCACCTAAATTAAGGGATATTATTTCCAAAAATGCACATGCTTAAGATATCTTTGCAAAATTCAAACCCATTTGCATTAAATTGCTGTGATTGATTCGTCTGGGTTCCCTCAGCTCCTAGCCACCTCCCCCTAGCCGGCCGACCAGCCTAGTGGCGGAAAAGCCCAAAACTGAGAGCCACTCCCATGGCACCTCACCCAAACTAAACCTAGAGGCCAGCTCATCCAAATCAAACTATGGAACTCCTCTGCCCTCCACCTAAGCACCACAATGCACCCAAACTTATGCCCTGAGAGCCACCCCATAGCCATTTTTATAAAAACTCACCTGCCAAGGCCATGGGAGATGTGCTGAAATTTTCTCAGAGAGGCCTCTCCAAACTTCACACAGAGCTTCCCTAATATCTCCTCAGTGCATCCCACCCATTTTTCCTCACCCATTCCCATGGCCGGAGCTCAGTTTTGAGCTCGAAACCCTGCCGGAAACCAGGACAAAACCCAATACAGCTCCACAGTCCACCAAACTCAAATTAACTTCACCCACACCTTCACAACAGTGAAAGAAACTAAATCCCCATCAAATCCCATTTCCACAAAGCCTCTACCATAGCTCTAGACCAAAAGCTGAAATCGAGCTTGGTCGAATTCATACTTAGGCTTTACACGAAGACCAGGGACTCAATCCATAGCCTTCTTGGACCCCAAAGAACGTGCTGAGCACCTCTGATTGAAGCCCCCCTTCTCAAAGCAAAGGTATAAAACTCCTCCTCCCGAGCTTATTTTGATTCTCCATTTATTTAAGCTTGATTTCATGGTACTTTAGTTGTATGGATGTGTTCGTCTCACTTAGACGAGTCCATAAGATCAAGCCCGATGTGATTTGGTTGAGTCTAGGCCGAGATCTTAAGGTTTTAGTGTGGACGGGCACAGGATCATTCTATCGAGGACGATGAAGGGGAGCCGTCCGATCACGCGTGTATCAAATGGATGGGGCAGATCGACCCGGACAGCGCTGTGGGACATAAACAGCGGGCCCAATCAGCAGCTACATGGATGGCGGCGTCCAACCAGAGCGCGCCACGCATGCCTTCGGAGCTGCCTAGGATCTACTCAGCACGCGCTGTTTAAATAGTTAAATTGGGCCTTTTTCTATTTATTTAAATACCCTTAACTTAGAAAATACATAACTTTGTGTAGAAAAATCACAAAAATAAAATAAAAATACCCTCTTATTCAGTGAACA
>NW_018245220.1:79254-80248 GCF_001263595.1 Phalaenopsis equestris
TATTTAAATAATTAAAAATTCATAAAAATCATAAAAATAATAAAACTCATGAAAATGTTCTAAGTTGTTTCCTAATCACTTAGAAACAATTAGAATATTTTTCTTGATTTTCTAAATAAAGATATTGAATTTCAAAGCTTAAAAATAAATCTTTTCTTAAAAAAAAGGCTAAAAATGAGTTTTTTCACTATAAAAATTCCAGTAAATCAAAGAAAAATCGGAAAAAATATAAAATTTGTTCCTCTGAGTTTTCTGACCTTGGGGAGATTTTTCAAAACTTAATTTTCACCACTCAAAATTTAATCACAAACATCACATAAAACTACAACTTAAACCAAATTAAGACGTCTCTATCGGTTGATCGGAAATCCCGCGGAGGAGGTAACCTACGGTTGCTAATGAGGCTTCCCACAGTCTAAATGAAAGTATGGAAATCATTAAGTTGAGTTTAGTAAATTCATTTGGATTAAGTGAATTCGATAGAAAAGAGTGGTACCAGTGTAGGATCCTAACCGTTGGCGCTCTAATCAACTTTAATAGGCCCTCATAAAATTTAAAGAACTTCAACCATAGGGCCACCTGATTTGATATTATAACTTGACACACTAGATAACTCAAAGTCGTCGTGACAAGGAGCTTGGAGCTAGCTTGGTGGGCAGCACGGCCATCTTCATCAACAAAATCTTTCTTCCCCAGCTAAACCAATCTTCCTTCCTTAGACTTAAACAACAAAGCCATAGGACTTCGAGGTTGCTTGCTTATGCAACATAAATCCTCACCTTATCTTTAGGCCTTTGCATGGCCCTGCTATATAATATAAGCCCTAACTCGTCTTAGGATTCCGAGGTTGTCGTTTGTCATGATCTAAATCCTCACATCTTCCATGCTCTTTATGTGATCATTTCACACGAATGTAATCCCTAACTAATAAAATTGGCAGGATGAAACACCCAAATATTTCTCTTCAAAACTGAAGCCAAACATTAGGATAGCT
>NW_018245220.1:81342-83730 GCF_001263595.1 Phalaenopsis equestris
ATGTTAAAAAATACCCATAAATTAAGACCCGCCCGGTCTACGGATTAACCTCTACTTTCAGTGCTTCCACTAAAGATTACAAGGTTTTTGGCCATATAGCTAACCCTAAAACTTTTTGTTTTAAAGCCCGCTGCGATGGCCTACCAAACGCTGACCTTTTCCTACAACCTGCCAATAGACCACAACGCCCATAATGTCGCTCCCACCATGAAGTTCGGAGCTGGATTTGAAGACCTCGAGGTTATCCTCGAGAAAGCCCCGTTCGTGGTAATGAAGATCGCTGCCCCGAAAGTTCAAGAACTGTCTGCAAAATTCAATTTGAACTGCCTTCAAGACTTTCCTGCCGGCAAGAAGGCTAAACCCGCTGCCATCACGACATTCGTCAAACCTGCTATCCCCGCTGCTGCTAAGGGGAAGGAAGTGATGATTATCGAAGATTCGACTGATGGATTAGTTGTTCCGCCACCCGTTATTAAGATCGTGTCAAGCTCAAAGATTGTACCACTGACCCGAAATCAAAGGAGGAACCACAATAGGAGAATTTGGAGGGCCATCAAAGCCCAGACTCCTGAGAGCACACCCGATGAGGAGGAGCCTCTTCAAGCTGAAGAAGTGTTACCAGAAATTTATCCACTCTTTCGAGGGAGTAGATTCCATCCTCTGACAGATACTTATGGATATGCGAGTATCCGGAAGATTGCTGCCACAGGGACATGGTGAAAAGGGAAAGAAATTCAGCCGCATCACCTGAGTTAGTGCAGTCTTAGGAAGGCTTGCCACTAAAGAAGGATGTTCTGTTAGTGCATACAATAGAAAATGTTTTAAATTTTAACCAATTCCCTTGCACACCTCCATGTCCGATTTCGTTGAAGAGTCCTACCCTTTGAAATTCCTTGAACATATTATTTCCTGATTTTTATCGAGAGCCTTCTTAGGTGACTTTGGCCATTTAAGATGTAGTTAACTATAGGGGCTTGTCATTATAGGAAGCATGTCCAAACCCAACTTAATATAAACCTTATTTAATCCTTTATATTAAATAGGGGAACTTGTTGGGAAATATAAATGTGAAATACAAAGGTTTCGCAAAGCAAACGAACGTCATACTTTCCTTAGTTTATTTGATCGAGCCACATCCTCAAGTCTTATGTTTATCCTTCGGGATAGATACAGGATTTCAGGTATAGAGCTCTTTCATTTTAAACTATGAAAAATATGAGGTCAGTTTGATTTCATACTTCCACATCCTTCCGAAGCGGACGATGGGATTTCGATTCCGGCGACCGACAGCTTCTTACGGGCAACCCCACAAACCAACCCGAAATAACGCCGACAGCTTCTATCGACTCCGCTGGGGACATGCTTTTCTCTACATAAAAATCAAGGAATATTATCTTCACACATCGGTAATATGTCTATGTCTCTCTTGGACCAAATTACCCTTCTTCCGTTGGCGTACTTTAACCATTTCTATCTTGGGAAAGTACAACTAACTCTTTAGACTTCAGGACTAGCTGTTCAACCATCTTTGAACAGAGGGGCGCAGAAGGCCATTAAGCACTCTTTAAATTTTCATGTGGGGTCAGACCCCCAATAGGTGTATCGGTGGACTAATTCCACTTGGGCATTTTCTGCCACTAATTGGGTCTCGCACTGGGTCCTAAAATTTTTACAACTCCCTTCCACATTTGGTTTGCTACTTCACAAATTGAACCAAATCGTGTTTTGCTGCGCGCACTTAGAAATATTAATTAAATTTTACACCTTTTTTTAACAAATATGTTAAAAAATACCCATAAATTAAGACCCGCCCGGTCTACGGATTAACCTCTACTTTCAGTGCTTCCACTAAAGATTACAAGGTTTTTGGCCATATAGCTAACCCTAAAACTTTTTGTTTTAAAGCCCGCTGCGATGGCCTACCAAACGCTGACCTTTTCCTACAACCTGCCAATAGACCACAACGCCCATAACGTCGCTCCCACCATGAAGTTCGGAGCTGGATTTGAAGACCTCGAGGTTATCCTCGAGAAAGCCCCGTTCGTGGTAATGAAGATCGCTGCCCCGAAAGTTCAAGAACTGTCTGCAAAATTCAATTTGAACTGCCTTCAAGACTTTCCTGCCGGCAAGAAGGCTAAACCCGCTGCCATCACGACATTCGTCAAACCTGCTATCCCCGCTGCTGCTAAGGGGAAGGAAGTGATGATTATCGAAGATTCGACTGATGGATTAGTTGTT
This sequence comes from Phalaenopsis equestris, assembly GCF_001263595.1. NCBI lineage: Eukaryota > Viridiplantae > Streptophyta > Magnoliopsida > Asparagales > Orchidaceae > Phalaenopsis > Phalaenopsis equestris. The sequence continues at coordinate 83,581 of NW_018245220.1, forward strand.
CCGCCACCCGTTATTAAGATCGTGTCAAGCTCAAAGATTGTACCACTGACCCGAAATCAAAGGAGGAACCACAATAGGAGAATTTGGAGGGCCATCAAAGCCCAGACTCCTGAGAGCACACCCGATGAGGAGGAGCCTCTTCAAGCTGAA
>NW_018245220.1:83982-85575 GCF_001263595.1 Phalaenopsis equestris
TTACTTAAACGAGTGGGACATGCAATTTCCCCTCATATGAAGAATGAAATTTTGAAGGATATTAAGTCCACTAGAAAATCTCATAGGTCGACTATAAAGTCACCTACCCGTGTTCCCGTCTGGCTCCGTTTGGGACACCATGTTGATACTACTATTGTCACCACCAATCATACCACCATCAGGACCGCAGGTTGCCAGCCGATTAAGTCAAGACTGGGTCTGAGAAGTTTACCCGTTATTCCTGCAATCACTAAAAGAAAGACAAAATGATTACCTGACACTGTAGTCGGTCTACACCACGGGGAGCATACCTTCTTTCGACATACCGATGTCTCTACTAAGACGTCTCGTCCTGGGGCATCATCGTCAAAGAAGAAGAAGGTATGGGTACCCATGGTCGCTGCACCGCTACAGTTCAGTGAGCCTGCATGACAGGAAGTCGAAATATCTGCCATCATCGCGATAATAGCCAACGAGATGGAAGAACAGGTTGAGGATCTCCATCAAGGTCCTCTAGATCTTAAAGTAATCAAGGAGTCGATAATTGAGGTAAATGTTGTAAAACTCAGGATTGAGATTTCTGAGTTGGCTCGAGAACACAGAGTTTCCGTCGATAGTGAAAATGAGGATTTTGATTACAATGATTACTTGGAGGAAGATTTCATGGATGTCCATGTGATCAAAACTAGAGCTACCACATCTACGCGTGAGGCTCAACCTCACACTGAAGAGAACGCAGTAGATGAGCTGCGTAGAGTTATCCTCCTCAGTGATGAGCAAGTTGTTCTATTGGAGAAAAGAATAGAAGAGATGACTGCAGCTATGACCGCCATGGCCACCATTCAGCGGCAATCACAAGAACCATGGTTAGCTTCTTTATAGATTAATCAGCCAGAAATCATACACATCGCATATGAAAGGAGGGAGGCTACTTTGACAAAAAAAGAAGAACAATCGAAGAAGGATTCTCCATCAGGTGCCATGCCAGAAAAAGAGTTCAAGCAAATGATTGAACAAGTACGGGAGGCCTTAGCCCAACCCAAGGGTGGTGCATCAATTTTAAAGGGTAGACCTTATCTAAAGGAGTTCGATGCCGTCCCTTTCTCCAAGGGTTTTGTGACCCCAAACTTCAAGATATTCGATGGGATAGGAAATCCCAGACAACTCATAGCACATTTTCAAGCCAATTGTGGAAACACGAGGAAAAGCGAAGCTCTACTCTGTCAGCAGTTCGTTAGCAGCTTGTCAGGGATAGCTTTTGACTGGTACGCCGACCTGCCCAACGGGTCGGTTAAAACATTTTTTGAGTTAGAACAGTTATTTGTGAAAAAAATTGCTGGGGTACAACATCATGTGTCTATTGGAGAACTCATGATGGAGAAGCAGAAGCCTAGTGAAACCTTGACAGACTATATTTAGAGGTAGAAAAACCTTAGCATAAAATGTAAACCTCAGCTACAGGAACATTAAGCAATTGAGATTCTACTCAAAAGCATTCATGGGGCAGTAGCTTTCATGCTTAAGGGACTCACCATCAAATCCTTTGAGAAGCTGCTCAGTAAAGCTAGCAGTCTTCAAGAAGAAATAAAGCAC
>NW_018245220.1:85686-98067 GCF_001263595.1 Phalaenopsis equestris
ACAGTACCCTAAGAAATAGAGCAGTAAATTCAACCAACGGCCTTCTCAGGAAAGATCACCTCGAACAGCGGGTAAAAGAATATCCCAGTTAGAGCGACAGAAAGTTGTTTACTCCTTCAAAGATGAAGCTGTACCTAAAATATTCAAAGCTTGATCAAGAAACCAGAATTCAAACTGCCTGATCCAAAGAAACCCGAAGAGGTAGATAAGAGGAATGAACCAAATTATTGCCCGTACCACCGGTTGCTTGGGCACACTATAGACATGTGTTTCATCTTTAAAGACTGGCTCGAGAAGAACCTCAAGGAAGAGAATATAACAATCCCAAAGGAGTATTTGAGAGAACTTGAAAAGGGTTCCATAAACATGATTTCAACTGAGTCAATCTCCCCGATTGATCCATATGTCGGAACAGATGGATGGAGTACAACATGGGATGAACTCAAGAAGGTCCTCAATCGAATGTAGGATTCATTGAGACAAGCTTCTACAAATACCGAAGAAGGATGGAATGAGGTATGGAGCAGATCATCCAAGAAGATTTTGAACAAGCTACAGTCTACATCAAAACAAGCCTCCATTCAGAGTTTGTAGCATACCAAGCCCGAGAGGAAGATTTCACCTGAAAATCCTTCATCGTCAAAGACAAAGAACAAGAAAAAGAAGAGCGTCACTACCTCCGGGGTCTTATGAATATCATGATTGTGATTTCGGCTACGTTTTGACTATTTCTGGTAATAACGTGACTGATTATAACTAAGCTAGTTGCGATCTCGATTTGTAAAATGATCCTCAAATCGTACTTGTGTCTGATGAGCTTGTTGTCAAGTCTAAAGAAGACATCAACGATAAGCTTACGATAGCACCGATAACAAACAACTAACTCTCGAGCGTCATGGTGCACCACTCGCCATCAACTTAGATCTTTCCGACGAAGAGGAAAAGACACCGGAAGATTCAACAATGATATCTCAAGAAGAAGAAGTCACAGAAGTCAACTTAAGAAACGGGAAGGTTTTACCACCAAGAACAGCTCCAGCAGACAAAGGAAAACATATAATGACTAGAGAAGAGCTCCCCACACCTCCGCCAATGAAAGAATCACATAATCAAAAGAAAATCAGAGGATCATACAAAGTAGACTACAACGTGCTAGCGCATCTTAGGAAGTTGCCTGCCCGACTAAGCATCTACGACACTTTGATCCTATCAAAGGAGATGAGAGAATCTCTGGTTACAGCTTTGCTAGATCCAGAAATTTGCTTAGCTCAGTTGGCTAGCACATCTTCAGATGAAGTTTGCTCATTGAGAGAATAGTCAAGGGTAACCTTCGTAGATGAGGATGAGGACCTGCTGCTCGATACAACTGACCGCTCTACATCTTCGTTAACATCGGTAGATTCATATTGTCCAAAGTTTTAGTAGATCCTGGAGCATCACTCAACTTGATGAGTCTACAGACGCTGGCCTATTTGGACATTGAGGCTCAGGAGCTTACGACCGATAAAATGATGCTAAGAGGATTCAACCAGAAGAGGAAAAGAGCCCTTGGATCGATTACATTGCTTATGAAGATTGGATAAATAGTATCAACTGTCAAGTTCCATATCATCGACGTCGAGACCTCTTTTAATGCTCTACTGGGTCGACCGTGGATTCATGAGCATAACATGGTTCCATCATCCCTACACCACTGCATTAAATACCAGAAAGATGGTCAAGAAAATTGCATCCAGGGAGACCTACAACCGTTTTCAATGCATGAAGTTGGTATCCATGAAGATGCTACCTACTACGTACCTCCAAAGAAATGTATTCAAGGTCGTGTTTTTGAGAATCCGGGAGGAGAAGTTGAACGAGTCATTACCAAATGGAGGTGGGAAAATTCCTGTTATACCATGAATAAGGCTACTGTGATTATTGAGAAAGAATTTTATGCCAATGTGTTCTGATATGAGGACGAAACCGTTCGAGTAAGAGAGTTTTCTGTTGAGTTTTGTGCCGCTCGCATTAACTCATTTTATGAAGTCCCAGACTCCTACATTTGCAATTATGAAACCTTCAGTACAATGGAAGCCCCGCTGAATGATGTCATTAACTTTGTCACTAATGGGAAAGGGACATGGAAGATAAAGCAGTGAGAATGGGTAAATTTTTCTGGTTTCATGTTAAATGCCACATCTAAAGCATGGAATTATTTTATTTCCTCTACTTTGTTACCAACCTATCACCATAGTGAGGTAACAAGAGATAGAGCTATTCTGAATTTTTGTATTCAAAATAATCGGACTATAAATGTGGGGAAAATTATTTATAAGAATATTTTGACCACGAGAATGAGTGAATCAAGTGGAGGTTTGGGACATCCTGGCCTCATTTATGCACTTTGCCAACTTTCTGGAGTTAAAGTCGAAGATGATGAAGAATGTATTTATCCTATGAAACCCATTAGTAAAACTAATTTAAAGACGTATGAATCCCATGAAGCATGGAGATCAGGGAGTAGGAGTAAAGAACCTTCTACTAGTAGAGATATCCCCTCTACTAGTTATGACCTTTCTTCCTCTAGTTCCCCTACCCTTCACGATTTAATGAATGAGTTAACCTTGCAGCAGAAAAGTATAGAGAAAATAAATGATAAAATTGGGGGATTAGAACATAGACATGATCAAGATAGTGCATATCTATAGAGGCATTCTGACTTCCAGATAGCTTACTACGAAGCTCAGGCCCGACACTACAGAGGTCAGTCTGATGTTACTTTTTCTGAATGCCTCCGTTATACTCAGTATCAGGTCAATCCACCTGCTGACCAAGGAGACGAGATATAGTATAGGATTTTGATATATTATAGTTATTGATGTACTTTTATTTTGTGGTTTTCTGATAGTGATAGATGTTTGTTGTTTGTACTTTAATTTTATTGTCTATTTTATTTTATGTTTGCATAAATGTTTAGTGTTGTATTTGGAAATTGGCATGTGTAGTTATAATAGAATTTGATTAGTACATTGTAAAATTGTAATGTGATGTGATTTTTTGCATTGTAATGTATTTGTAATTGTTTTTTAGTTAGTATGTTAGTGAAATATTGTGTTTGTATAATGTTTAGTTTTGTACTTATTTCCAAATTTTATTACCAAGAAAATTCTCTATTAATTTATATGTATAGAAAGCTCCTAATATTACAGACCAATTGATGTAAAATTTTGAGAAGGAACTGCAAGAATTCTAGAATGATGAAAATGCTTAAAGTACGGAGGTATGATTTATATTTAGAATCTTTCTTTCCACCTGTATCATTCCATATTGAAAAATTTAAGTTTTGGGGAGAGAAGAAAAAGATTAACTATTATATATTCTCAATTTAAATATTTTTAAAAATTATTAATATGATTTTTTGTAGTGAATTTAATTTGAATAACTATATTTTATAGATTTTTAAATATTATGGTTGATTTAAAGGAATATTTTTGTAAGGAAAATTATTTTTGTAGATTAAAAAAGTTATTAAAAGAAAATAAGACTATAGTTAACTATTTAAAGTAAGGAAAACTATATTTTGAAATATTAAGAACCTTAGAAATTCATTTGAGAAGAAATGATTGGAACTCAATGATGTAAAGGATACGAAATACTTATAAGGCAAAGGAATGCTTTGAGTTTCAAGTTTGGGGAAAGAAAAGTGAAGCTCAAAATTATTAAAGGCTATCCAGATATAGTAATCTTCACTTGAAAAAGAAAAAGAAAGGATTGACAACAATCCCTGAAAGAAAAGAAAAATATATAGGATTGAAAGAAATCCAAATGAAAAAGAAAAGAATATATAAGTGAGGAGAAGCTTGAGAAGATACCTAATAAAAAATTGGCTTCACTTAGACCTACCTAAAGGGAAAACCTAAATACATTCCTGAATTTATATTTACAAAATAGTTTCTTTACTAGTAGTGTTCTCATGAAGTTCCTATCATTTAAATATTCTAATTGACTTGATATTACAACATATAGTCATTCTTGAAATGAATAGAAATCTAGAACTCTTAAACTTGTTGACTAGATAATCTAGTACCTACAAAGTTAATTTAATTACTTGAAATTTTTTTGAAAATCTTACTATGGTATTTACTTAAATCAAACTTATAGCATTTCTGAATTAAAACTTTATCACAATAGATCATAACTTTTATGTAGTACTAAAATTACTTGAGGACAAGTAATATTTAAGTTTGGGGGATTTTGACCAAAGAAAAATATGTTGAGATTTTCATACCTATTTTAGATGATATTGCACTGTAAAGAAAGGTACTTTTGAGGTTTTGTGGCAGATTTGTTGAATCATGGTCATTGGACCAAAAAGATGCAAAAAAGGAGCAAATTTGGAGCAAAATGGACCAAAATATGAAAATTTGATGTTGGGCACTAACGGCACCATCGATGCCGCCGACGGTGAGTTTTTCCCAAGAGTCTAGAATTAAATATTCTAGAAGGCCATCGACGGCGCCATCGAGGACAACGACGAGGCCATCGACGGTGAGAATGACGGTTCTCTCAATAGATGCATTGAATGTGGACAATTTTTCAACGGACGCTTAAACAACTCTTGAAAACTCTTCTACAACTTTAAGAGAAACATTTTGGAGGCTAAAAAAGGGGAGTTCAGAGTGTCCAGAGAGTGTCGAGAGGTCTTTGGGTGTCCAGGGGAGTGTAGTTTAGGGTTAGGTATTGTGAGGAATTCTTTGAGAGATTGTAAGAGTGGAAGGAAAGTGAGAGATTTCTTCCTCCTACCACTTCGAAGGAGAATTTTGTGTGCTATAAAGAAAGGAAGAGATTTAGAAAGACTTTGAGGAGTTACTTGGGGAGGAATTCGAGATAAGTTGTATTTACTTATTGTAGTTTGTATGACTTTGTTTTTATATATGAAATCCAAGTTTTGTCGTATCTTCTCCAATCCTTTGGGAGCTGAAGTGTAGATGTTAGCCCTCAAGCGAGGGGAATGTGGGAGCTCCGAAGTGAGAGCCGGTATCCTCCCAGCCTAGCCGCAGATTCAATAACCAAGCATAGGATTAGTCAATGTTCTTTATGCCAGGTCCAAAGGGTAAAGAATAGGTATGCTCCTGTTTGACATAATATTATTTGAACCGATTCAATTTATCCATTCACTTAAATTTCTTGACAAGGAGAAGGATGCTTTCTTATATATTGAAACATTAAAAGCTTTATTAGTAAAATTAGTTGATTGAGGGTTTGCTAAAATTACATTTTTATTTTAATTTCCTATTAGTGATAAATATGAAATTTGAACTAAGTTGTTGTGATTAAGTATTGATTTTCTAAATCTTAAGTTTGTAGCCTCTAATATTACTCCCTATGGGATCGATACCAGGACTCAATTAGAGCCCTGTATTACTTGAGGGATACGTATACTTGCTTTGATAAGTCTGACTTTGCAATTATTGAATATTTTATACACATCTTTATCAAATCTATAATTGTTGTCAAGTTTTTGGTGCCGTTGTCGGGGATTTAAATCTTCTAGCAGTAGTATCAAATTCTTGTATTTTTTAGCATATATAAAGTCGCTGTCAATAATCAATTTAAATAGACTTACAGTTGGAATAATCATGACTATTATAAAATTGAACTTTCTTTTCCTCATAATTTTAACTTAAACCCCCAGAATGAGGAGAGGGATTTATTAGAAGAGGTTGTTATTCAAATAAACAGTGAGTTGGAGTGTCAAGAGACCGCAATAAGAAATATGGAAAACTAACTTGGGCAAATTATTAACTCAATTAATAATCATCTTCAATTTAACTCCAACCCACAGGATGAGGAGAATAAATTAATGTTAGAAGAGGTTGTGATTCAAATGTAGAGTAAACTAGAAAATCAAGAGGTCCCAATAAGAAATATAGAAAATAAACTGTGGCAGATTATTAATGAAATTAACAGTTACCCCTCAAAGATTTTACCTAGTGACCCTGAGATAAACCCTAAGGAGATGAATGATGAGCAATTTAAAATTATCAAACAAATATTTAGAAGAGAGTTCGAGGACTTCTGTCAAAAGAACTTTGAGTTCAGAAACGAGGATAAGGAGATTGAAAGACCAATGGAAAAAATTCCTAGGAAATTAGGAAAACCTTGAATAAAAGAGTAACATAGAAGAATTTCATCTAGAATTTTAATTATCTAGAGAGAATATGATCCAAAATTTGGGAGATCTTGAAGTATCATATATAGATCCATTTATTATAAATTTCAAGGATGATATTAATAAGAAAATTTAGAAAATCTCTAGCATAATATTGGATCTAGAAAGAAATATGAGGAACAAGGATATGTGTCAATCTGAAAAGGAAGAGTTGGAAGAAAATTTTAAATTCAAGGACTTTGTGGGACTCCCTAGATTTAGAAAAGATTGAGTGATTGATCAAGGATTACTAAAAAGGAATTTTGATCAAGGTGGAATCATTTGTCGAGTTGATGTCATTAATCAAAGCGCTTTACCCATAGTTATCAGTATGGCTTGATTTAATGTGCTTGAGATTTATGATTGTTAGTGTTGTGTTATGTTTTCTTTAGTGTGGATTGATCAGCTTGATTGATGATTGGTAGATTTTTGGATTGTTAGTGATTTGATTTGATTTTTGTGTGTGAAGAGGGAGGTGATTTATTAACCTCATATTATGGTTACACATGTATGTTCTCTTATAGTAGTTGGATTGACGAATCCACTACGACTCGAGTCTCACCCGGACTTGAGTTTTACAAGAGACATTATGAATTTTAATAGAGAGAGTTCCATTGTAATTTTTTTACTTCTTTTCTCTGACTTTATTTTCATTTGATAGGAGTAACTAACCTATTTTATAAGTAACATGTGGATGATTTTACACTATCCTTATAACTGTTAGAGGTGTTAAATTAATGGGATATGGTGACACCTGAGGTTAGTGTTTGCCACCCAATATACCATAGATAATATTATCTTTGGGATTAAAATCTATAAAATCATTTATAAGACCCAATTTTTATGTATAGTGATTCCTTTAGAAATTAGAAGTAAGTTAGTGAGATTGAGTCAAAGGAAGACTTGACCTCATTTATCATGTGTGTTTGTGTTTGTGTTACAATAATATAGGGATTTGGCGAACATATAAATATATATATTCCTAAGCCGATACATGTTCCACTTGTAGACCTTTCTTTCCATCTTATCGAGCATGTTATAGTTTAGACTTACTTTCCATTGCATATTGTTCAGTCCTGATGAATACTTGTAAATGTTTGTGAAAGATTAAATTTTTGAACTATTATTTATTGAATGTTATACATGTTTAAAATCAATTTTGAGGGCTGGAAGAAAAATAAATTTAAAGTTAGTGTATTTCCTTTTTAGTTTAATATTATTACAAGAATGTTTTAAGCTAGATTTACATTCTCCTGCTGTCATTCTATCCTAATTATACACGTATATGAATTTGATAGGAGGTTGTAGTAGTTAGTAGATTCAATTTTTACTTTTTCTTCTTGCTACATTTTATGGAATTAAGTGCAAAATATTTAAAAATTCAAGTTTGGGGGAAAGAAAAATTTCTTTAGAAAGAAGTAAATTAAATTTTATTTGTCCTCAATTAAGTATATTTTTCAAAATTAATTTAACATGGCCTTGGATATTAAAATTTAACTTTAAATGAGTATTATTTTAATAAATATTGTGGTAAATTTAGGTAAAAGTTTTAATAACGAAGGTCAATTTTAAAGTTAAAGATATTTGGTTTGAAAGGATAAGACTTTGTTTTTATATTTGAAGTAAAGGAAATTAAATTTTTGAAGTATTAAGAATTTTAGAGTTTCATGTAAGAAGAAAAGAATGAAACTTTATGAAAAATCATCAACACTAATATGAATTTGTAAAGTGAAGAAAGGTAAAAAGTTTTAAATTTAAGAAGAGGATAGTGAAAGTCAAAATTACTTAAGGCTATCTAGATATAGTAATCCTCACTTGAAAAATAAAAATAAATGAAAGCATTGAAAATATTCAAAGAAAGAAAAAAAAAGAGAAAAGGAAAAGCAGGAAAAAAAGAGGAGAAGCTTGAGGAGATGTCTAATAAAAAATTGGCTTTACTTGAATCAACTTAAGAAAAAGGCTTTATTACAAATGCTTCATTACATTTTCTAAACTTGTATCAGAGTAGATCACCCTTAATAGTAATTTTTTTCGTGAAATTCTTTTTCATATGGATATTCTAAGTATCCTTAATATAACAGATTATAGTTCTTCTTAAAATGAATGGAGATTCAGAAGTTATAGATTTGATTACTAAGTATTCTTATACTTACAGTTTTAATCTAAGTTATTAAAATTTTTTCTTAAATTATAGAATTATATTTATTAAACTAACGTATAGAATTTTATAAATTAATCCTTATCCTAAGTCATATTTTTATGTAGTAAAAGGGTTACTTGAAGACAAGTAACACATAAGTTTGGGGGATTTTGATACGGCTAAAAATTACCTACTTTTTATATCTATTTTATGCTCAATTTTAAGGTGTTTTAATGCTATTACACTTTCAATGAAGTTATTTTGCATATTTTTGGTTTTAGGTACAAGAAATAAAATTTTGGAGAAAATGAAGCAAAAATGATGTAATTTGGAGTTAAAATGAGCAAGAAAGAAAATTCTGACTTGACACATTTTGATATGCATTTGTACGGTTAATATAATTTACCTTTCTCACATGTTTTGAATGAATTAAAGTTTAAAGAAAGGTTGTTTACATGGTTAATTTTTAGGTATATCTGTTAAAAGTGAAACATACCTGAAATGGGGTGAAACAGAGCTGAAACGGAGCCAAATAAAGCAAAAGGGTAGAGCTACTGCAGAGTTGTGCATGATGCGCCAAACCGACTTATGATGTTCAAAAATCCAGAGAACTGGCGCATGATGCACTAGAGATGAGTTTTTGGGTATTAAGGTGGTTCGGGATGAATTTTGGACAAATTTGCAAAGGGACACTTATTCTGAAAACCCCTTTGAGTGATCCAATGCATCTAAACACTTTGGAAGGATCTATTATTAAGGTATATGTCTCTTGGATCAATAAACTTGCCTTTTGAATTCAAAAGAGTTGACTTTTGGATAGATATTTGGAGAGAATTTTGAAATCTTTTTGGAGGGAGGCAGCCTTTTATAAAAGAGAGGGAATTCTAGGGCTTGAGGAGGAGAGTTGGTGGCATATGTGTGTGTGTTTGTTTGTGTGTGTGTGTGTGTGTGTGCCTTTATGTGTGTGTGTATGTGTGTGGCATGAGAGTGAAAAGAAAGAAAGGGAGAGGTAGAGAGAGAAAAACAAGGGCTTGAAGATTTTCTTCAAGAATTGTAAGAGGAGAAGGAAGGTGATAGATTTCTTCTTCATTGCATTTCTAGGAGAGAATTGAGAGTGCTTGTAAGGAGAGAAAGGCTTGAAAAGAACTTCTAGTGATTTGCTTGGGAAGGATTGTGAGATAAGTTGTGTTTTCTTTCTTTTATTTTGTAAATTTATTTTTATATGTGAAATTCGTATTTGGTCGTATCCTTCTCATGAATTATGAGTAGTTGTATTTATCCTTCTTCCTACAATGAGATTTGTTTTGTGAAGAATTAATTTTATTTTTTATGGTTTTAAATGTAAAAAATTTGTGATGATTTGAACTCTGATCTTCCTTTACTTTTTGATTTGGCCAATTGAATTGTTAAAATATGTTGAGAAACACATGTATTGAAAGGGCTATAACTTCTACAACATAGGGAGAATCACATTTGATTTCATGGGAGAGTATTTCATCCATGGATTTGAGTGTAAATAAATAAAGAAATATACATTGTTGGATGCAGAATTGAAGATTTTAAGGCGACAAATTAAAATCCCCAATTTGGTCCAATTGATTGAAAACTAATGTGAGATTGTTCACCCTCAGTTGAAGGAGTAGTGGGAGCTCTGGAGTGCCAGTTGATATCCTCCAAGCCTAACCAAAGAATTAGTGACCAAACTCTGGATTAGTCAATATTTTTTATAGGATTGCTCCTCTTTAGCACAAAACAATTTTTATATATTTTTAAATGATTTTAATTTCATCACAATCCATATCACAACCCATATTCTCATTCTAAAGGGGAAGAATTCTTTCTTAAATTTGAATTCATCGTCACAAAGCTTTGTTCAGTCTTAAGAAATTTAACTTTGAAGTTTAGAAATTAGTTTTGTAAACTTAGTTCTTTTTGTTACATTTCTGTTAGCATTCATTAAACAAATTTTAACTTGTCTTTAGTTCTTTAATTTTTATAGTTTGAATATTGTGATTTATGTTTTCATTAGAATTTTCATCTTCCAAACTAAGACTTGATAGTAGTAAACTAGTAGTATCCTAAGGGTTTTATTACCGCACTTCTCTATGAGATCGATACTAGGGTTTTTAAAGAAAGCCCTATATTACTTGAAGTGATACGTGCACTTGCGTAGAACTCTTAGTGTGTGAAGTATTTTATATATTTTATATAACATTTCTATTTTGCACATTAAATACTTAATATAAATTGGGTCAATATTTTGGCCATATTTTTTAATGTTAAATTACTGTGCAATTTCTGGATTGGTAAAGTCTTTGACACTATTAATAGGGATCTAGATTGACATAAAACAAGTAGAAAGTCAACACACACCAGGGGCGAATCAAGTTTTCGGCACCATTACCGGGGAAGATTTGGTAAAAAACTTTAGGAGAATTTTTATTAAACCAATCTGACTTAGATTTGGAATTTATAGTATTATTATATTTTGTGTTTAATTATGATGTGTTTATTTGAAATAAAATCCAAAATACTAAAAATTATTTTAATATCTGTCCTATTAGTTTAAGTCTTTAGATTTGTATGTGTTGTTCAAAAGCTATAGACCTCGAATTTTACAAGCCAAATTTGGAGAGAACTTATGGGAGAGATTGAAAAGACTCTATGAATCTAATGTAGAAATGGTAGATCAAAGATATAATGAATACTCAAATTTAAATTATAATGTTAGTAGCTTTGAAAGAGTAAACCCCAAGAGAGAGGCAAATTTTAAAGAAGATTTGCTTACAATTTTTATTTCTGAAGTAGTAGACATTGAGAGGAAGTTGGATCTATACATAGAAAGATAATCTCAAGGAACCATCACTATTGAGGATAATTCATTTGGATAATCGATTGGAACTAGCCATGAAATACATAATTCTTATTCCAATTCTTACAATCCAGGTTGGGAAAATTATTTGAATTTTAACAGGAATAACAAATTTGGAGGAGAAGACCAATTTGAGGAAGATAATTGACCAAAGAAAAATATATTGAGATTTTCATACCTATTTTACACTGATTTTGATGATATTGCACTTTAAAGAAAGGTATTCTTGATGTTTTATTGTAGATATGTTAAATTATGGTCATTCGAGCAAAAAGATGCAAAAAGTAGCAAATTTGGAGCAAAAAGTACTAAAATATGAAAATTTGATCTTGGGCGCCAACGGCGCCATCGACGCCGCCGACGGTGAGTTTTTCCCGAAAGTCTATAATTAAATATTCTAGAAGGCCGCCAACGGCATCATCGCGGCAGGCGATGGTGAGAACAACGGTTCTCTCAAAAGATGCATTGAAGATTTTTGAAGGGACGCTTAGGCAACTCTTGAAAACTCTTCTACAACTTTAATAGAAACATTTTAGAGGCCAAAAAGGGGAGTCAAGAGTGTCTAGAGAGTTTCGAGAGGTCTTCGGGTGTTCAGGGGAGTGTAAATTAGGGTTAGGTATTATGAGGAATTCTTTAAGAGATTGTAAGAGTGGAAGGAAAGTGAGAGATTTCTGCCTCCTTGCTGCTTCGAAGGAAAATTCTGTGTGTTGTAAAGAAAGGAAGAGATTCAGAGGAACTTCAAGGACTTACTTGTGGAGGAATTTGAGATAAGTTGTATTTGCTTAATGTAATTTGTATGACTTTGCATTTATATATGAAATCCAAGTTTTGTCGTATCTTCTCCATGTGTTCTAAGTGGTTTTCTCTGTCTTTCTCCTTATCTTGAGATTTTGTGAAATGGTGATTTAAATTGGTTGTCCCATGATAATGTTAAGGAAGTTGTGATGATCTTTTCATTTTAATCTTAATTTATTTTCAATCTGGCCAATTGATTTGTAAAAAAATGTTGAGTTTTACAACTAAAGTGAGGATTACATCCAAGATTTAGGGAAGTCAAAGTCCTTGAAAGTTGGGTGCAAATAAACAAGGAAATAAAAATTATCAGGCGTAGAATTGGAGATTTTAGAGTGAAAGACTAAAATTCTCAATTCGGTCCTATCATTTGGGTGATGAGAT
>NW_018245220.1:98216-103750 GCF_001263595.1 Phalaenopsis equestris
ATGTATGCTCCTATTTGGCACAATACAATTTGAACCGATTCAATTTATCCATTCACATAAATTTCTTGACAAGGAGAAGGATGCTTTCTTATATAATGAACTTCACATTAGAAACTTTATTAGTATAATTAGTTGATTGATAGTTTATTAAAATTACATTTTTATTTTAATTTCCTGTTAGTGAGAAATATGCACTTTGAACTATGTTGTTGTGATTAAGTATTGATTTTCTAAATCTTAAGTATATTACTCCCTGTGGGATCAATATCCAGGACTCCATTAGAGCCTTGTATTACATGAGCGATACGTATACTTGCGTTGATAAGTGTGACTTTGTAATTATTAAATATTTTATACACATCTTTATCAAATCTATAATCATTGTCAAGTTTTTGGCGCCGTTGCCTGGGATCTAAATCTTCTAGCAGAAGTATCAAATTTTTATATTTTTAAGCATATATAAAGTCGCTGTCAATTTTTTGGCGCCATTTCTGGGGAGTAAAAATTAGATTTTTTAAAAAAATCATAATTAGAGTAACAGACAAATTAGTACTATTAGAAAACTTTTAATTGAATTGCAACTTATCTTCATATTTACTTAACTGTTTTTCTGTGTACTGATTTCAATTCTTTGCGTAAATTTGGACCTCAAAATCTTATACCCTATGATTCAGAATTAGAACACACTATTAGGAGAATTAGAAAACTATGAAAAGAACCTAGAAATCCTGACACAATGGAAAATAATGTGAACAATCAAGGAATAGAAAATGAGCATTAACCTAGACCTCTACGAGATTATGCAAATCCTACAGCATATGAAATTCACTTATCTATCCAAAATCCTGATGTAGCTGCTAATTTATTTGAGCTCAGGCTATTATCCAAATGGTACAAAACAATTAATTCGGAGGTACACCAAATGAAGATCTTAATTTACACCTCGCTAGTTTTTTAGGACTTTGTCTACCTTTAAATATGACAGAGTTTCGAACAATGTTGTTAGACTTAGACTTTTTCCTTTTTTACTTAAGGATAAGGCTAAGATGTGGTTAAATTTGTTAGCACTTGGATCTATTAGAACTTGGTGAAAACTTTCACAGAAATTTCTATCCAAATATTCCCCTCCATCCAAAACTACTAAACTTAGAAATGACATAACATCATTTTATCAGATTGATGGAAAGTTGATGAAGCTTGAGAGAGATTTAAATATCTTCTTAGGAAGTGCTCACATCATTCATTACCAGATTAGTTGATAATTCAAACTTTTTACAATTGATTAGTGAGATCTCTTTGATCGATTATAGATGCTGCGACCGGTGGTTCTTTAATGTCAAAACCTTTTGATAAGGCTTATTTGTTAATAGAAGAGATGGCTACCAACAATTTTCAATGGTCCTCTGGAAGGATAAATCCTAAAAGAGTAGCTAGTATCAATGATTTTGGAGCAATATTTATGTTAGCTTCACAGATTGTTGTAATATTAAAGAAATTAGATCATTATGGAATGAATTATTCTCCAACACCTACTATGATGGCAGAGAATTCATCTGGGCAATTTTTAGATGTTCAACCTTCTTATGAGACTCTAAATGTTATTACTAGACCCAACAACCCATACTCGAACTATTATAACCCAGGCTGGAAGAATCATCCAAAATCAAGGAAATCAATTAGAAATTCAAGGAAACCAGCTCCAAAAAAAAGGAACTGCTATCAAGAATATTGAAAACCATATGGGGCATATTGCTACTGCGCTTAGTAACTGAACATTGGGAACTTTTTCTAGTACTGTGGAATTAAATCTTAAAGATCAAGGAAAAAAACAGATAAAAGCGATAAAATTATAAAGTGGAAAAGAATTGGAAACAAGAGTGCAGAAAGAAAGAAAAACTGAAAAAGAGAAAGAAAAACTAAAAAAGAGAGCGGATTCAGTAAGACAAAAGGATCATGAATACCCAGATTTAGAATATCCACTTACACTAACACAAACTTACTATGGAAAAACCTCCACCACCGTTTCCTCAAAGATTGAAACAACACAAAAGGGATAAACAATTTTCCAAGTTTATAGAAATTCTTAAGAAATTAACGATAAATATTCCTTTCGTAGAAGCTTTAGAGCAAATGCCCAATTATGTGAAGTTTATGAAAGATAATTTGAACAAAAAAAGGAAGTTCACTGATAATGAGACTGTGCACTTAGCGAAGAGTGTAGTGCAATTATTCAGAAAAAGCTTCCTGAAAAATTAAAAGATCTTGGTAGTTTCACTGTACCATATGCTATTGGTGAAAAAATTAATGGAAGAGCATTATGTGATTTGGGAGCTAATATTAATCTTATGCCTCTATCAATTTTCAAAAGATTAGGATTAGGAGAAGTCTCACCTACTTTTGTAACTCTTTAGTTAGTGGATCGTTAAGTTACTTATCTTAAGGGAGTTATAGAATATGTGTTAGTAAATGTTGATAAATTTTTCTTTCCTGTGGATTTTATTATTTTATATATGGAGGAAGATAAAGAAATACCAATAATTTTAGGGAGACATTTTTTAGCTACTGGAAGAGCTATGATAGATGTTCAAAAGGGAGAGAATTAACTATGAGAGCTAATGATCAAGAAGTGACTTTTAACATTGAAAAATCTATGAAATACCCTGTTGTTGAAAGAGACAATGAATGTTTTCGCATGGAAACTAGTGAACATCTATTGAACCAACATTTTAAGGAATATTTTGAAGAAAAAAAAGATTTTAAAGACAATGATGAAGTTATTTTGGATGAAATAGAAAATAAAGAATTAGATTATGTTTAGGAAATATTTGAAATGCTGGATATTACAGGAAATGCTGATAAGAATCTAGTTCCGTCAATTATAAAACCACCTGAACTTGAGTTAAAAACATTGCCTAACCACTTTAAGTATTTGTTTCTGAGAAACTCATCTACATTATTTGTTATTATATATTTAGAGTTAAATGATTTGCAAGAGCAAAGACTTTTGGATACATTAAAAAGATATAAAGAAGATTTTGGATGGACCTTAGCTGATATTAAAGGAATCAGTCCTTTGATCTGTATGCATAGAATTATACTGGATGAACAATAGAAACCAAGAGTTGATCCATAAAGGAGATTGAACCCAATGATTAAAGAAGCAGTTAAAAAGGAAATTTTGAAATGGTTGGACGCTGGAACTATATATCCTATTTCGGACAGTGCCTGGGTAAGTCCAATTCATTGTTCTTCTAAGAAAGGAGTGGTGACTGCTGAAGCATAAGAGAATAATGATTTAATACCTATCAGACAAGTTACTGGGTGGCGTATTTACATTGATTATAGAAAATTAAACACTGTCACTAGAAAAGATCACTTCCCTTTACCATATTCCTAGACCAAATATTGGATAGACTTGCCGGACACAAATATTTTTATTTTTTAGATGGATATACCAGCTACCCTCAAATTCCTATTACTCCTGAGGATCAAGAAAACTCAACATTTACTAGTGATTTTGGAACTTTTGCTTTTCGAACAATGCCTTTCAAATTATGTAATGCAGCGACAACATTCCAAAGATGTATGATGTCTATATTTAGTAAGTTAATTGATGATGGAATAGAAATATTTATGGATGATTTTTCTATATTTGGAACATCATTTGACGCATGCTTAAATTATCTTGAAAAAGTTTTGGAGTTATGCAAAAGAGCTAATTTGTTTATAAAATAGGAGAAATGTCAATTTATGGTTGCAGGTGGAATAGGGTTAGGGCATAAAATTTCAGAAAATGGTATGGAAGTAGACCCTGCAAAAATTCAAGTTATAGCTAAATTAACACCTCCTACTGATGTAAGAGGGGTTAGAAGTTTTCTTAGACATGTTGGTTTTTTTTTTACAGGCTTTTTATTAAAGATTTTAAAAAAATTAACAAACCTCTATGGCAACTTTTAGAAAAGGACAAGAAATTTGAGTTTACTGAAAACTTTTTAGAAACCTTTGAGTTATTAAAAGAAAAGCTAATCAAAGCCCCTATAACAGTTTTACTTAACTGAGAGAAACCATTTGAACTGATGTGTGATGATAGTGATTATGCTATTGAAGCTGTTCTTGGACAAAGGTATGATAAGATTTTTGAAGTTATATACTACGCTAGTAAAACTCTTAACAATGCTCAAATTAACTACCCTGTTACTGAAAAAGAGTTACTGGTTATTGTGTATGTTTTTGATAAATGTAGATCTTATTTAATTGAGACTAAATGTGTTGTGCACACTGATCACTGCTATTAAATATCTGATGCAAAATAAGGATGCCAAATTAGGGTTAATTAAATGGATACCTTTGATGCAAGAGTTTGATTTTCTGGTTATTGATGGAAAGGGAAGTGATAATCAAATTACTGATCATTTATCGAGATTAGAATATCATGAATTATCTGACACCGACAATGAAATTATAAACAGTTTCTCTGATGAACAACTCTATAATATTAATGAGTGGATAATACCATGGTATGCTGATATTGTTAATTATATTGTAAGTGATATTTTGCCACCTATGTTGACATTGCAATATAAAAGAAAATTTATTCATGATGCAAAAGCATATTTTTGGGATGAGCCTTATTTATATAAACAATGTAAGGATTTTATTATGAGAAGATGTGTACCTTATGAAGAAACTGAATTAATTATTCAAAAATGTCATGATTCTGAATTTGGAGGACATTTTTGAACTGATAAAACTTCTTATACAATTTTACAAGCTAGGTTCTATTGGCCTACTCTCTTTAGAGATGTTTACGTATACATAAAAACTTGTGATTGACGTCAACGAGTAGACAATATATCTAGAAGAAATGAAATGTCTCTAAATTTCATGTTAGAAATTGAGATCTTTGATATTTGGGGATTGGATTTCATGGGACCATTTATTCCTTCATCTTGGAAGTTATACATATTAATTGCAGTAGACTACGTTTGAAAGTGGATTGAAGCACAAGCCTTACCTCGTTGTGATGCTAAAAGTTTTTTAAGTTTTTTAATGAAAAATATTTTCACTAGATACAGAATGCTGAGAGTGATTATCACTGATAGAGGATCCCATTTTATGAATGAACACATTCAGAGATTGGCAAAAAAGTTTAATGTTATTCATAGAATCTCTACTTCCTATCACCCTCAAAGCAATGGGTTAGCTGAAGTTTCTAATAGAGAGAATAAACAAATACTTGAGAAGACTATAAACCCTAGTTGAGTAGATTGGTCTACTAGACTGGATACTGCGTTATGGGCTTACAGGATTGCTTATTAAACTCCTATTAGAATGACTCCTTACAGGTAGATTTTTGGAAAGACTTGTCTCTTACCAGTAGAATTGGAGTAGAAAGAATATTGGGCGATTAAAGAATTCAATTATAATTTGAAAGATGTTGGTGCGAAGAGATTATTACAAATGAATGAATTTGAAGAATTAAGAAATCAATCTTATGATAACAACAGAATTTATAAAGAGAAACTAAAGTTATG
>NW_018245220.1:103770-116897 GCF_001263595.1 Phalaenopsis equestris
AATAGAACAACTTTGAATCAGGACAAGAAGTTTTGCTTTACAATACAAGGCTGAAGTTATTCCCTGGGAAATTGAAGTCTGACCCTTTACTGTGACTCGAGTTTATACTTACAGTGCTGTTGAAATTGAAGATCAAAATACTGTGGATAGATTTAAAGTAAATGAACGTAGATTAAAGCCGTATTTTGAGGGTAAAAGATCAAATTTTAAAGAGGTTTTAATGGTCAGTTAACCTGAATAATATCTGAATAAGCCGGGGTGACGATGTTAAACAAAGCACTTTATAGGAGGAAACCCATAGTTATCCTTATTTTTATTGTGATTACAGTGTTTTTGTTTGAAATTATCATTATTTGCGGTAGTATTGAACTCTACTACTCATATTTACCCTTGAATAATCATAAAAATTAGATCCATAAAGAAAATTGGAACGCATTTGGACCAGAACGAAACTGTGAAATTTTTTCCTTGGGTGTCGACGGCGGGTTTTTCTCGAGAGCCCAGACAATTAATTACAAAGGATCGCTAACGACGCCATCGACGACATCGACGCCACCGACGGCAAGAACGACGGGATGACGGTTTCCGAAGTTTGAAATGACAGATTTTTAGCAGTTTTAGGCAAGATTTACTCCCTATAAACTTTCAAATTTGATTCTTAAATTCGTATTACCCCAAAAACAAAGTGAAACTCCATCAAATTCATCCCTACGGCTTCTAATTCCACTAAAAATAGATTTCAAGTGTTCAATCAGAGAAAGTTCATTAGTTCTGAGGCGCAATGAAAATTCAACAAAGTGCTGATAAAGAGGAGATTAATCAAAGAAAGTGGATTCGTGAATCGAGGAATGAACAATCCTTCCACAGCAGTTGAAGAAATGATTGTGCGATGATGATAGAAAGTGTTGTGCTACACTACAGCCGCTGTAGTCATTCTTGTGGTGAATGAGTTTTATGGTAATTTGCATGGAATCAATCATGGAGTTGTCTATGTGCAAGTCAGATGGATAACTTTTAATCCTACGTTGATTAATGAGTTATATATGAGCGAGAATGTTACTGTCTGCCATTATTCTAACTTTGTCTCGACCAGAAATCTGATGAATGAAATCTACCAATATTTGACGGCGAGACTGAAGGCTGGTAAATGAGAGAAAACGGGTATGTTAGTTTCTCTACTACACTTCTAAACCACGTTTCTAAACATTGGCACTTTTTCATTTCTACAAAACTATTACCGATGACGAGGATCGGTAAAATTACTAAAGAGACTGATATTCTGAATTACTGTATTCAAATGGAACTACCGATTGATATTGGATCGATAATTGTTAAGTCAGTTTTGAGACTGATCGTTCATGGATCAACTTATGGGCTTGGACATCCTTCAATAATTCTCTTACTCTGCAGTCAGTTCCAAGTATCTTATGAGAATTGGGAAAAGGTACTTCTACCTTGGAAGCCTTTGGACTCAACTGAGAAGTTCCCAAAATGACTATTATTGTGGATCTATCGTCTCAGAATTCTCTTCCTATTCAGCCTTTAGTTCCAAACAAGACACTAGTGATCCTTCGCAGAATCAAGAAAAAATGAAGAAACTGGAGAAAGAGATACAAAATGTTATGAATGCAATTAATAATATCTCTGATTTTTTTTTATCATCTAGACTAGAGGATGAAAGAGCATTTTGATCACTCTGGACATATCAAAGGAAGTTTGATACAATTGCTGAGAAAGATGAGGTTGATAGAAGAGGACTCTACTGAAGAATTCCCATATCGATCCTTCTATAACCTCTTCGTTCATGTTCAATCGATGGGAAATATCAGGGGAGAAACAAGCACTGAATCGGAGGAGTAGTAGATTTACTTTACTACCTATATTTCTATATGTGTGATTTTATTTGAACTTATGTGTTTTAATTTGCTTTTGAATTTTTCTTTTAGATCTCAATATAGTTGAGATTGAGCATAGAATGTTTGTTTTTAGCGTTTAGAGTGTTGTGGCTTGGATTGCCACGCTGAATTGAAGTATCAAGGTTGAGAAAAAAACAAAACTTATGTGTGTCATGTAACGTGTATTGTAATCCTTGAATTTTATATATAATTGTGATGGTTTGTGTTGTGAATGTTTATTTTAGTTAGTACATCATTTACTCACTTAAATTTACGTTTAGAATAATTAAACAAATGTCAACGAGGCTTGAAATTGATCAAAATCGCAAAAAAATGGAAATTGAAAAAATTTTGAAAATCTCACCGACGGGTGGATTTTTCCTGAGACTTAGGATATTTAATTCAATAGAGCCCGCCGAAAATGAGATACCAAAAAAAACACTTTCAACCGTGATTTTGACCAGTCAACCACCACTATTCATCATCCCCTTCCTCCTAACAAATGAAAATTTCGATCTAGGGCTTGAAGATCTTGGATTTGGGGTGATTTCAAGGCTTTTAGACACCGGATTTCATCATCTCCAGGTAAGAGCTTCACTCCAACCAAAAAATATTTGATTTTCACCATAAATTTCTTCCACATTGAGGAAATCCGAAAAAAATTAGAATGTGGATAAAATATTTGGAAGAAATTCATGAAACTTAGTTTTGAACTCTTAGAATCACTCTTAGAAGCCATTATTTACATATTTAAAGAATATTTTGGAACTTTTCTATAATTTTGATTAGATTGAAAAAGCTCCATGACAAAAGAGGCAAATTAAGTTTGACGAGTCTCGCTTCATCAATGCAAAGACTCAATCTAGATTTACTTCAGTATTTTAAGGAAAGAAATGTAATCAAGATCGTGTTTTTGAGAGTCCGGGAGGAGAAGTTTAACGATTCATTACCAAACGGAGGTGGGAAAATTTCTTTTATATCACCAATAAGGCTGCTGTGAATATTGTGAAAGAATTTTATGCCAATGCGTTCTATTCTGAGGACGGAACCGTTCGAGTAAGAGAGTTTTCTGTTGAGTTTAGTGTAGCCCGCATTAACTCATTTTATGAAGTCTCAGACTCCTACATCTGCAATTATGAAACCTTCAGTACAATGGAAGGCCTGATGAATGATGTCATTAGCTTTCTCACTGATGGGAAAGGGACATGGAAGATAAAGTAGCGAGAACGGGTAAATTTTTCTGCTTTCATGTTAAATGCCACATCTAAAGCGTGGCACTATTTTATTTCCTTTATTTTGTTACCAACCTATCACCATAGTGAGGTAACAAGAGATAGAGCTATTCTGAATTTCTGTATTCAGAATAATCGGACTATAAATGTGGGGAAAATTATTTATAAGAATGTTTTGACCACGACAATGAGTGAATCAAGTGATGGTTTGGGACATCCTAGCCTCATTTGTACACTTTGACAAATTTCTAGAGTTGAAGCTGAAGATGATGAAGAATGTGTTTACCCTATGAAACCCATTAGTAAAACTTATTTAAAGACGTATGAATCCCATGAAGCATGGAGATCTGGGAGTAGGAGTAAACAACCTTCTACTAGTAGAGATATCCCCTCTACTAGTTATGAACTTCCTTCCTCTAGTTCCCCTACCCCTCACGATTTAATGAATGAGTTAACCTTGCAGTGGAAAAGTATAGAGAAAATAAATGAAAAAATTGGGGAATTTAGAATGTATACATGATCATGAGAGTGCATATCTACATAGGCATTCTGACTTTGAGATAGCTTACTATGAAGCTCAGGCCCGACACTATAGAGGTGAGCCTGATGTTACATTTCCTGAATGCCTCCGTTATACTCAGTATCAGGCCAATCCACTTGCTGACTAGGGAGACCAGGATCTAGTATAAGATTTTGATATATTATAGTGATTGATGTAATTTTATTTTGTGATTTTGTGATAGAGGTAGATGTTTCTTGTTTGTACTTTCATTTTATTGTCTATTTTATTTTATGTTTGCATGAATGTTTAGTGTTGTAGTTGGAAATTTGCATGTGTAGTTATAATAGACTTTGATTAGTACTTTGTAAGAAACTAATGTGATGTGATTTTTTGCATTGTGATGTATTTGTAATTGTTTTTTATTTAGTATTATGATGTGTCAGTGAAATATTGTGTTTGTATAATGTTTAGTTTTGTACTTATTTCTAAATTTCATTACCAAGCAAATTCTCTAATGATTTAGATGTATAGAAAGCTCCTAATATTACAGATCAATTAAACAAAAATTTTGAGAAGGAACTGCACAAATTCTAGAATGATGAAAATGCCAAAAGTACTGAGGTATGATTTATATTTAGAATCTTTCTTTCCATCTATATCATTCCATATTGAAAAAATTAAGTTTTGGGGAGAGAAGAAAAAGATTAACTATTATATGTTCTCAATTTAAATATTTTAAAAAATTATTAATAAAATTTTTTGTAGTGAATTTAATTCAAATAACTACATTTTGTAGATATTTAAATATTATGGTTGATTTAAAGGAATATTTTTGTATGGAAAATTATTTTTGTAGATTAAGATATTTAGTATAAGAGAATAAGACTATAGTTAACTATTTAAAGTAAATAAAACTATATTTTGAAATATTAAGAATCTTAGAAATTCATTTGAGAAGAAAAGATTGGAACTCAATGATGTAAAAGATACGAAATACTTATAAGGCAAAGGAATGCTTTGAGTTTCAAATTTAGGGAAATAACATGAATTTATAAAGTGAATGAATGTGAAAAGTTTTTAACTTTTAGAAGAGGAAAGTGAAGTTCAAAATTATTAAAGACTATCCAGATATAGTAATCCTCACATAAAAAAATTTAAAAAGAAAAAAGAATATATAAATGAGGAGAAGCTTGATGAGATGCCTAATAAAAAATTGGCTTCACTTGGACCTACCTGAAGGGAAAACCAAATACATTCCTGAACTTATATTTAAGAAATAGTATCTTTACTAGTAGTGTTCTCATGAAGCTCCTATCATTTGAATATTTTAAGCGACTTGTTATTACAACATATAGTCATTCTTGAAATGATTAGAAAACAAGAACTCTTAAACTTGATTTACTAGATAGTCTTGTACCTACAAGGTTAATTTAATTAGTTAAAATATTTTTGAAAATCTTACTATGGTATTTACTTGAATCAAACTTATAGTATTTCTAAATTAAAACTTTGCCACAATGGATCATAACTTTTATGTAGTACTAAAATTACATGAGGGCAAGTAATAGTTAAGTTTCGAGGATTTTGACCAAAGAAAAATATGTTGAGATTTTCATACCTATTTTACACTGATTATGATGATATTGCACTTTAAAGAAAGGTATTTTTGATGCTTTGTTGCAGGTATGTTGAATTATTGTCATTGGAGCAAAAAGATGCAAAAAGGAGCAAATTTGGAGCAAAAATGACCAAAATTTTATCTTGGGCAATAACGGCGCCATCGAGGCCGCCGACGGCGGGTTTTTCCCAAGAGTGCAGAATTAAATATTTTAGAAGGCCATCGACGGCGCCATCGATACCATCGACGACGAGAACGACGGTTCTCTCAATAGTTGCATTGAATGTGGACGATTTTTTAAGGGACGCTTAAACAACTCTTGAAAACTCTTCTACAACGTTAAGAGAAACATTTTGGAGGCTGAAAAAAGGGGAGTCCAGAGTGTCCAGAGAGTGTCCATAGGTCTTCGGGTGTCCAGGGGAGTGTAATTTAAGGTTAGGTATTGTGAGGAATTCTTCGAGAGATTGTAAGAGTGGAAGGAAAGTGAGAGATTTCTTCCTCCTTCCCACTTCGAAGGAGAATTTTGTGTGCTGTAAAGAAATGAAGAGATTTAGAGGAACTTTGAGGAGTTACTTGGGGAGAAATTCGAGAAAAGTTGTATTTACTTATTGTAGTTTGTATGACTTTGCTTTTATATATGAAATCCAAGTTTTTTCGTTTCTTCTCCACGAGTTCTGAGTAGTTTTCTCTGTCTTTTTCCTTGTCTTGAGATTTTTTTGAAATGGTGATTTGAATTGGTTGTGTCATGAGAATGTTAAAGAAGTTTTGATGATCTTTTCACTTTAATCTTAATTTACTTTCAATCTGACCAATTGATTTGTTAAAATATGTTGAGTTTTACAACTAAAGTGAGGATTACATCAAATATTTTGGGAGGTCAAATTCCATAAAAGTTGGGTGCAAATAAATAGGGAAATAAAAAATATCAGGCGTAGAATTTGAGTTTTTTGAGTGATAAACTAAAATCCTCAATTCGATCCTATCGTTTGGGTGATGAAGTGTAGATGTTAGCCCTCAGGCGAAGGGAACGTGGGAGCTCTGAAGTAAGAGTTGATATCCTCCCAGCCTAGCCGCAAATTCAGTAACCAAGCATAGGATTAGTCAATATTTTTTATGTCTGGTCCAATGGGTAAAGAATACGTATTCTCCTATTTCACACAATATAATTTGAATCGATTCAATTTATCCATTCACATAAATTTCTTGACAAGGAGAAGGATATTTTTTTATATATTGAACTTCACATTAGAAACTTTATAAGTAGAATTAGTTGATTAAGAGTTTATTAAAATTAAAATTTTATTTTAATTGCATATTAGTGACAAATATGCAATTTGAACTATGTTGTTGTGATTAAGTATTGATTTTCTAAATCTTAAGTTCGTAGCCTCTAATATTACTCCCTATGGGATTGATATCCAGGACTCCATTAGAGTCCTCTATTACTTGAGCGATACATATACTTGCGTTGATAAGTGTGACTTTGCAATTATTGAATATTTTATACACATCTTTATCAAATCTATAACTGTTGTCAAGTTTTTGGCGCCGTTGCCGGGGATTTAAATCTTCTAGCAACATTATCAAATTCTTGTGTTTTTGAGCATATATAAAGCCGCTGTCAATAATCAATTTAATCAGACTTGTAGTTGGAATAATCATGACTATTATGACAATGAACTTTCTTTTCCTCATAATTTTAACTTCAACCACCAGAATGAGGAGAAGGATTTATCAGGAAAAGGATTTGTTAGAAGAGGTTGTTATTCAAATAGAGAGTGAGTAGGAGTGTCAAGAGACCACGATAAGGAATATGGAAAACTAACTTGGGCAAATTATTAACTCAATTAATAATCATCCTCAATTTAACTCCAACCCGTAGGATGAGGAGAAATAATTAATGTTAGAAGTGGTTGTGATTTAAATGTAGAGCAAACTGGAAAATCAAGAGGTCCCAATAAGAAATATAGAAAATAAACTGCGGCAGATTATTAATTCAATTAACAATTACCCCCCAGAGATTTTACCTAGTGACCTTGAGATAAACCCTAAGGAGATGAATGATGAGCAATTTAAAATTATCAAACTAATATTTAGAAGATAATTCGAGGACTTGTTTCAAAAGAACTTTGAGTTGAGAAATGAGGATAAGGAGATTGAAAGACCAATGGAAAAAATTCCTAAGAAATTAGAAAAACCTATTTCCTCAACAAAGATAAATATAGTATGACCTCCTCTACCATTTACTCAGTACCAAGTGAAAGAATTGAAAGACATCCTTGAATAAAAGAGTAACATAGAAGAATTTGATCCAAAATTTGAATTATTTAAAAAGAATCTAAAAAAAATTTGGGAGATCTTGAAGTATCATGTAAAGATCCATTTCTTATAAATTTCAAGGATGATATTATTATGAAAATTTAGAAAATCACTAGAATAATATTGGATCTAGAAAGAAATATGAGGAACAAGGATATGAATCAATCTGAAAAGGAAGAGTTCAAAGAAAAGTTTAAATTCAAGGACTTTGTAGGAATCCATAGATCTAGAAAAGATTGAGTGATTGATCAAGGATTACTAAAATGGAATTTTAATCAAGGTGGAATCATTTGTCGAGTTGATGTCATTAAACAAAGCGCTTTACCCATAGTTATCAGTATGGTTTGATTTAATGTGCTTGAGAGTTATGATTGTTAGTGCTGTGTTGTGTTTTTTTAAGTGTGGATTGATCAGTTTGATTGATGATTGGTAGATTTTTGGATGGTTAGTGATTTGATTTGATTTTTGTGTGTCAATAGGGAGGTGATTTCTTAACCTCATTTTATGGTTACACATGTATGTTCTCTTGTAGTAGTTGGATTGACGAATCCACTACGACTCGAGTCTCACCCAGACTTGAGTTTTACAAGAGACATCTTCAATTTTTATAGTGACAATTCAATAGAGAGAGTTCCATTATAATTTTTTTACTTCTTTTCTCTGACTTTATTTTCATTTGATAGGAGTAATTAACCTATTTTATGAGTAACATTCAGATGATTTTACACTATCCTTATAACTATTGAGGTGTTAAATTAATGGGATATGGTGCACCTGAGGTTTGTGTTTGCCACCCAATATATCATGGATAATATTATCTTTGGGATTAAAATCTATAAAATCATTTATAAGACCCAATTTTTATGTATAATGATTCCTTTCGAAATTAGAAGTAAGTTAGTGGGATTGAGTTAAAGGAAGACTTGACCTCATTTATCATGTGTGTTTGGGTTTGTGTTACAATAATATAAAGATTTGGAGAACACATAAATATATATATATATATTCCTAAGCCGATACATGTTCTACTTGTAGACCTTTCTTTCCATCTTATCGAGCATGTTATAGTTTAGATTTACTTTACATTGCATATTGTTCAGTCCTGATGAATACTTGTAAATGTTTGTGATAGATAAAATTTTTGAACTATTATGTATTGAATGTTATACATGTTTAAAAAAAAGTTTGAGGGCTGGAAGAAAAATAAATTTTAAAGTTAGTATACTTCCTTTTTAGTTTAATATTATTACAAGAATGTTTTAAGCTAGATTTACTTTCTCCTGCTGTCATTCTATCCTAATTATACATGTATATGAATTTGATAGGAGGTTGTAGTAGTTAGTAGATTCAATTTTTACTTTTTCTTCCTACTACATTTTATGGAATTAAGTGCAAAATATTTAAAAATTCAAGTTTGGGGGAAAGAAAAATTTCTTTTAAAAAGATGTAAATTAATTTTTATTTGTCCTCAATTAACTATATTTTTAAAAATTAATTTAACATGACCTTGGATATTAGAATTTTACATTAAATGATTATTATTTTAATAAATATTATGGTAAATTTAGGTAAAAGTTTTAATAACGAAGGTCAATTCTAAAGTTAAAGATATTTGGTATGAAAGGATAAGACTTTGATTTTATATTTGAAGTAAAGGAAATTATATTTTTGAAGTATTAAGAATTTTAGAGTTTCATGTAAGATGAAAAGAATGAAACTTTATGAAAAATCATCAACACTAATATGAATTTCTAAAGTGAAGAAAGGTAAAAAAGTTTTAAATTTAAGAAGAGGATAGTGAAATTTAAAATTATTAAAGGCTATCCAAATATAGTAATCCTCACTTGAAAAATAAAAATAAAAGAAAGCATTGAAAATATCCTAAAAAATAAAAAAAAAGAGAAAAAGAAAAGAAGGAAAAAAGAATGTGAGGAGAAGCTTGAGGAGATGTTTAATAAAAAATTGGCTTTACTTGAATCAACTTAAGGAAAAGGCTTTATTACATTTTATAAACTTGTATTTGAGTATTATCACCCTTAATAGTAATTTTTTTCATGAAATTCTTTTTCATATGGATATTCTAAGTATCCTTAATATTACAAATTATAGTTCTTCTTAAAATTAATAGAGATTCAGAAATCTTAGATTTGATTAGTAAGTATTCTTATACTTATAGTTTTAATCTAAACTATTAAAATTTTTTCTTAAATTATAGAATTATATTTATTAAACTAAAGTATAGAAATTTATAAGTTAATCCTTATCCTAAGTCATATTTTTATGTAGTAAAAGGGTTACTTGAAGAAATGCAACACTTAAGTTTGGGGGATTTTGATACGCCTAAAAATTACCTACTTTTTATATCTATTTTATGCTCAATTTTAATGTGTTTTAATGCTATTATACTTTAAATGAAGGTATTTTGCATATTTTTTGTTTCAGGTACAAGAAAGGGAATTTGGGAGAAAATGAAGCAAAAATGATGCAATTTGGAGTCAAAACGAGCAAGAAAGAAAATTCTGACTTGACACATTTTGATATGTATTTGCACGGTTAATATAATTTACATTACTCACATGTTTTGAATGAATTACAGTTTAAAGAAAGGTTGTTTACATGCTTATTTTTTAGGTATATCTGTTAAGAGTGAAACATACTTGTAATGGGGCGAAAAAGAGCTGAAATGGAGCCAAACGAAGCAAAAAGGTAGAACTACTGCAGAGTTGTGCATGATGCGCCAAACCAGCTTATGATGTTCAAAAATCCAGAGAACTGGCGCATGATGCGCCAGAGATGAGTTTTTTGCGCATTAAGGTGGTTCGGGACAAATTTTGGACAAATTTGCCAAGGGACACTTGTTCTAAAAACCCATTTGAGTGATCCAATGCATCTAAACACTTTGGAAGGCTCTTTTATGAAGGTATATGTCTCTTGGATCAATGGACATGCCTTTTGAATTCAAAAGAGTTGACTTTTAGATAGAATTTTGGAGAGAATTTTGAAATCTTTTTGGTGGGAGTCAGCCTTTTATAAAAGAGAGGGAATTCTAGGGCTTGAGGAGGAGAGTTGGTGGCATATGTGTGTGTGTGTTTGTGTGTGTGTGTTCTTGTATGTGTGTGTGTGTATGTGTGGCATGAGAGTGAAAAGAAAGAAAGGGAGATGTAGAGAGAGAACGACAAGGGTTTGAAGATTTTCTTCAAGAATTGTAAGAGGAGAGGTAAGGTGATAGATTTCTTCTTCATTACATTTCTAGGAGAGAATTGAGAGTGCTTGTTAGGAGAGAAAGGCTTGAAGAGAACTTCTAGTGATTTGCTTGGGAAGGATTGTGAGATAAGTTGTATTTTCTTTCTTTTGCTTTGTAAATTTATTTTTATACATGAAATCCATATTTTTTTGTATCCTTCTCATGAATTATGAGTAGTTGTATTTATCATTCTTCCTACTATGAGATTTAGTTTTGTGAAGAACTAATTTTATTTCTTATGGTTTTAAATGTAAAAAATTTGTGATGTTTTGAACTCCGATCTTCATTTACTTTTTGATTTGGCCAATTGAATTGTTAAAATATGTTGACAAACACATGTTTTGAAAGGGCCATAACTTCTACAACATGGGGAGAGTCACATTTGATTTCATGAGAGAGTATTTCATCCAATGATTTGCGTGTAAATAAATAGCGAAATATACATTGTTGGATGCAGAATTGAAGATTTTAAGGTGACAAATTTAAATCCCCAATTTGGTCCAGTTGATTGAAAACTAATGTGAAATTGTTCACGCTCAGTTGAAGGAGTAGTGGGAACCTTTGAGTGGCAGTTGATATCCTCCCAGCCTAACCAAAGAATTAGGGACCAAGCTCTAAATTAGTCAATATTTTTTATACAGTTGGACGAGGGTAAAGTACAGGATTGCTTCTATTTGGCACAAAAAAAAATTTATATATTTTTAAATGATTATAATTTCTTCACAACCCATATACTCATTGTAAAGGGGAAGAATTCTTTCTTAAACTTATGGGAGAGAATTCAAAACACTCCATGAATCTAATGTAGAAATGGTAGATGAAAGATATAATGCATACTCAAATTTAGATTATAATGCTAGTAGCTTTGAAAGAGTAAACCCCAAGAGAGAGGCAAACTTTAAAGAAGATTTGCTTACAATTTTTATTTGTCAGGTAGGAGACATTGATAGGAAGTTGGATCTATACATAGAAAGATATTCCCAAGGAACCCTCGTTATTGGGGAAAATTCATTTGGACAATTGAGTGGAGCTAGCCATGAGATACATAATTCTTATTCCAATTATCACAATCCAGGTTGGGAAAATAATTTGAATTTTAACAGGAATAATAAATTTAGAGGAGAAGACAAATTTTGGGAAGATAATTGACCAAACAAAAATATGTTGAGATTTTCATTCTTATCTTACACTGATTTTGATGATATTGCACTTTAAAGAAAGGTATTTTTAATGTTTTGTTGCAGGTAAGATGAATTATGGTCATTATAGCAAAAAGATGCAAAAAGGAGAAAATTTGGATCAAAAAAGACCAAAATATGAAAATTTGATCTTGGGCGCCGACGGCGCCATCGACACCGCCGACAGTGAGTTTTTCCTGAGTGTTGACCTCATTTTTTGGTTGAGGTTTAGTTTCTTCCTCCTTAGTAGCCTTGGGTCTAGCCATAGGACTCTTCCTGTTGACTATTCCTAGAAAACCAGACATAGCACCCTCACCAGTAGAAATTCTACCCTCTTCTTTACTCAACCTGAAGTTCCACATGTTGGTCTCAACCTCCAAGTACTTAGTAGGTGGGGTCACTATTGGGGAAACTCAAGATGAGTCACCGTTAAGATTGCTAGACCTTAGGGTTCACCTTGGGTGTTGGTCTGGAGCTAAGGTACTCACTACACTAATCTCTACCCACAATCGCTCACAACCCTGAACTCAAATTTCTAGCCTAGAGCCCTTGATCTTTTGGGATACTTATGTAGATGGTCCCCTAAACCTACTAGCCCTAGGGCTATGGTTTAGCTAAGACCACTATGTTGAGGACCCAAAATGGGGTTTCCCTTGGTCCATGGCTTATTGGTGATGATTGGTACCACAACTCTACCAAAATACCCATCTTGGCCCTTTACCCCTAAAACACCCGCCCCCTAATTACCCAAATGCCCCTCTTGGGCTCAAAATCCAAAAAATTTCAAAAATTCCTAGAAAATCCCAATAACTCTCAAATATTCTCAATTTCATTTCTCTCAAGTACCCCACGACCCAATTTGGCCAATTTAACCATCTTTAACTAAAATCCCCACATTGCCCTTTAAAGACCCAAATTTCCCCAAATCCAACTCAAATGTCCATCAATTTGATCTCAATTGACCCAAATTCCAATCCTAAACTGAAATCCACTTTTGATTTGACCAAACTAAACAAAATCCAAGATCAATTGGTCTATGATTTGAGCCCAATTTTGATTTGGGTCAAAACCCCAATTTTGACCATATGACTTAATCTCACCAAATTGAACTCATAGCCTAGTCAATTGGCCTCAATTAA
>NW_018245220.1:117250-117559 GCF_001263595.1 Phalaenopsis equestris
CAATTGAGCTCAAAACCACTTCCATCCTTCACCAAAGTTGTTCCTTACAATCACTTACACCAAATCCAACAATCAATTGATCCCATTGACATGGATAACCTAGCCCAAACACAATTTTTGATCATTTTCACCCACTTGAACCCATACACTAAATGTGACCTACCACCCTAAAGCCACCAAATTAACTCCACCACAGCCATTAGTTGGAATTGGTGACCAGTCCAAATACCATGAAACCACCTAAATCAAGCCATGAACCAAATCTCCCCCAAATAAAGGGATATTATTTCCAAAAATGCATGTGCTTAA
>NW_018245220.1:117792-118901 GCF_001263595.1 Phalaenopsis equestris
AGCCAAAGCCCCATGAAATCCCCCTTCCACAGAGCCTCTACCATAGCTCTAGACCAACACCCAAATCTGGCCGTGATCGAATTCATACCTAGGCCTTACACCAAGACCAGGGACTCAATCCCTAGCCTCCTTGGACCCCAACGAACGATCCGAGTACCTCTGATCGAAGCCACCCTCCTCAGAGCAAAGGTATAAAAATCTTCCTCCTCCCGAGCTTATTTTTATTCCCCATTTACTTGAGCTTGATTTCATGGCATCTTAAATGTATGCATGTGTTCATCTCATTTAGATGAGTCCATAGGATCAAACCCGAAGTGATTTGGTTGAGTCTAGGCCGAGATCTTAAGGTTTTAGTGTGGACGGGCATGAGATTCATTCTATCGGGGATGATGACGGGGAGCCGTTTGATCAAGCGTGTATCAAATGGACGAGGGAAATCACGCCGGACAGCACTTCAGGAAGTGAACCGCGAGCCGAGCCAGCAGCTACGTGGACGGCGTCATCCGACCAGAGCGCGCCATGCATGCCTTCGGAGCTGCCTAGAATCTAGTCAGCACGCGCTGTTTAAATAGATAAATAGGGCTTTTTCCTATTTATTTAAATACCCTTAACTTAGAAAATCCATAATTAGAAAATACATAACTTTGTGTAGAAAAATCACAAAAATAAAATAAAAATACCTTCTTACTCAGTGAACAAAGGAGAATAATGTGGAATAATTTTCAAGTTCATTTGGTGCATATTTTATTTTTAATTAATTAAACACTATTTTGAATCATTTGATTCTCCATGCATATTGACACATCACCTTGGCTTGAAATTTTGACATGTTGTAGCCTCTGTAAGGTAAATATTCTCTGATTTTTCCAAAGTCAGAGGAGGTTCTTATATAGAGATTCATGTTTTTCAAGTTATTTCACATCATTTCCTCAAAATTAACATGGAAATTAGCATATTGATTTTAAAATTCTAAGAAAAATTTAGAAGGTCCACCATGACTAGGGAAACCTTTGGAAATAACTTCATCGGTCAAGTCATTTAAAATGTCCTTAAATTTTACAAACACTAAATCATTAAGATAATTAATTTTGGAAAATTTAAACATTTAA
>NW_018245220.1:120598-121844 GCF_001263595.1 Phalaenopsis equestris
AAATATCCTACCCTTTAAAATTCCTTGAAGATAATATTTCTTGATTTTTATCGAGAGTCTTCTTAAGTGACTTTGGTCATTTAAGATGTAATTAACTATAGGGGCTTGCCCTGATAGGAAGCATGTCTGAACCCAGCTTAATATAAACCCTATCTAATCCTTTATATTAAATAGGGGAACTTATCGACAAATACAAAGGTTTTGCATACCAAACGGATGTCATACTTTCCTTAGTTTATTTGATTGAGCCTCATCCTCAAGTCTTGTGTTTATCCTTCGGGATAGATACAAGATTTAAGGTACAGTTCTCTTTCATTTTAAACTATGAAAAATTAGGGTCAGTTTGATTTCATACTTCAACGTCATTCCGAAGCGGGCGACGGGATTTCGATTCCAGCGACCGACAGCTTCTTACGGGTAACCCCACAAACCAACCCGAAATAATGCCGACAGCTTCCGGCGACTCCGCTGGGGACAAGCTTTTCTTATCATACAAATCAAAAAAATGTTATCTTCACACATTGGTAATATGTTCATGTTCCTCTTGGACCAAATTACCCTTCTTCCGTTGGCATACTTTACCAATTTCTACCTTGGGAAAGTACAGCTAACTCCTTGGGCTTCAGGACTAACTGTTCAACCATCTTTGAACAGAGGGGTTCAGAAGGCCATTAAGGATTCTTTAAATTTTTATGTGGGGTCGGACCCCCAATAGGTGTGTTGGTGGATTAACTCCACCTGGGTATTTTTCTGCAACAAATTGGGTCCCGCGCTGGGTCCTAAACTTTCTCACAACTCCTTTTTCACATTTATTTTACTTCTTTGCAAATTAAGCCAAATTGTGTTGTACTGTGCGCACTTCAAAATATTAATCAATTTACACCCTTTTAAATAAAGATGTTAAAATTACCTGTAAAATAAGACCTGCCCGGTCTACAAATTAACCTCTACTTTCAGTGCTTGCACTAAGGATTATGATGTTTTTGGCCATATAGCTAACCCTTAAACTTTTTATTTTAAAGCCTGCTACGATGGCTTACCCAACGCTGATCTTTTCTTGCAACCTGCCGACGAACCGCAACGCCCATAACGTCGCTCCCACCATCAAGTTCGGAGCTGGATTTGAAGACCTCGAGGTTTTCATTGGGAAAGCCCCGTTCATGATAATGAAGATCGCTGCCTCAGAAGTTCAAGAGCCGTCTGCAAAATTCAATAACCCAAAATTTAAAATAATTCTAATAAATCA
>NW_018245221.1:0-925 GCF_001263595.1 Phalaenopsis equestris
ACATCATTTGATAAGCCTTAAAGGGATAAACAATTAGCCTAAAAATGACAAAGAATTGCACTACTTTTTGATAGCCTGAAACTTCTGTAAGAAACATTCAGGAACTAGTGCGATTCCTATAAGCCTCTGATTTACGAAACTATCGGTCTTCCCCCCACCTCCGGAAAAAATCAATGAATTAATTAAATAAACATTAGAAACCCTTCTCTTTTTCCATGTCCTCCTTTTTTTCCCAGTTTTCTCCATTCTCACCCGATCATACATAAGACAGGCTGTTAGCTGCACATCTCTCTCTCTCTCTCTCTCTCTCTCACACACACACACACACACACACACACATCCTCCCCCCTAAATTCCATCCTCCTTGCAAACATGCATCATCCTTGCACAAGTTATATAGAGTCAACCTCACCATCTTGCGTAATCCCATCTTTCTTGATGTGATTGAGAGTTTATTATTTCTTATTTTGTGTTACTTACTGTAGGTGTTCTTTTATTGTCAGGGTAGATGCGAAAACTGCTCATCCAGGTGCTCCATTTACCAACCATACATGTCTTTCGTCACACATGGAAGACCTAATTTTGATTGTCACAACATATACACTACACATCTTTTTTAACATGATGGTAAAGGTCAGCAAGTTTTTGGGTACACCGTTGCAAAGAACAATGAGGAAGCATTGTTGAAATATACCTAAAATTGGGAATTTTGCTTTAAAAACAGAATTAATGCAACTAAAGTGAAAAATAAGCAGTAAAAATGGAAAAAAATATGAAGAACGAGCAAAAGATGGATGAAAAGGGACTCATAAATTTGGGCTACTTACCATCAAATGCCGGTAAGAACACCTCACTGCCTCATGGAATACTAAGGATTCAAATGGGACGTGAAAATGAAATGAAAGAACCCTATTTATACATAAAT
>NW_018245222.1:0-583 GCF_001263595.1 Phalaenopsis equestris
CCATTGTCTGGGTTTGCTCATGTCTCTCGGGGTACCCTGTCGGTAATGGTAATTATAGATGATTGCCTGCCTGAAGGTTGTTGCCTGAAGGATGACTGTTGTCTGCTCTGCTTTTGCTATCTTTTCACCTTCAAGGTTAGTGTTTGACATCCCTCAACGTCTAGTGTGGCTATAGGTGCACCACATTGCTAATACTAGGCTTCATGCCCCCAAGGTATCTGGCTGCTGCATTTTTCTCTGACTCTGTCAGATCACACTTCATCTGATAATGATCAAACTGCTCCATGAACTCTTCTACTAACAGATCCCTCTACCTTTTTTTGCAGGTGATGGAGCTTCATAAACATATCCTAACAGTAATGGGGTGAGAGGTGTTTCCTTTGCATTGATTTATTCATTTTCTCCTACCTTGTAATCTTATCGTCGCCCTCACTTTTTCTCTGTCTCTGTAAGTTCTCCCACCACAAAGAGGTACTTTTTTTTAATTTGGTAGCAACTAGCTTGATCTGCCCATCCTCTGACAAATCTTTATACTCGAAGATCCGCTTAACAACTTTTAACCAATCAATGAATTCTTCAGGAT
>NW_018245223.1:0-609 GCF_001263595.1 Phalaenopsis equestris
GTTAAGAGCCGAAATTTTGGATCGAAATTTTTTCAAGCCAACACCAACTTGGCTCGAAATTGGATTATTAACAGCTCTGGTGACGTTAGAGCAGTGAATTTAGCAAAATTAGCTCGAATGTTTTTAGTCGCTCGAAAATTAATTCAAATTTTACGTCGGATCGAAATAAACAAACCGAGCTACAAGCCAAAACTTTTTATCAAATTTTTTTTCGTACCGATTTTTGGCCGACCCAACTCAGCCCGAAAATCGGATTATTAGCAGTCCTACATAACATCTATAACATGCGATGGAGTTCGTAAGGTTTAGGAGAAAGAATTAAAACAAAATTCTAAATCTTTGCACAAAGACTGACATTCAAAAACAGTCTGTAAAAGAAGAGAAAATATTACATTCAAACAATTGACTCTTTTTGTTCCTCTCAGTTTGCGTCCGGACTCTGAACACAATAATTTTTCATAAATAAGAGCTGTGAAAGAGAGATTGATAATTTCTTTCAAAATGAACTTTGAGACCTACTATAATGAGGCATAATTAAGAGGTCCAAATCACCAAAATAAACTTTGAAATTGATATACATGTGTAAAGTTTTTATGTACTTATATTTAA
>NW_018245224.1:0-1210 GCF_001263595.1 Phalaenopsis equestris
GTGGTGGTGTCCCGGCTATATCTTACCCCGAAGTGATGTTGTATCCTTCCTTATTTCCTTCCCTAACCCTTCTCCCCTCTTCTAAGCCACCAGCCTGCCCTTTCCCCATTCCAGCACCCAACCATCCTTCCCCCAACAGCATAACCTTGTGTTTTCCACTCCCCCGCCTTCATCCTGACAACAGCCACCACTTTCCTGCAACATATCAAGTTGTCCAGTCACTTCCCTTTCGTCCCATTCCCCCTGTCGACCTCTTAAATCACCACTAAACCCCTTCTTAACAGACCTCGCAACCACCAACCCTTCCTCATACCTTCACCACGCTGTCGACGTAACTCTGCCCTCAGATCTTCTCTTTCGACCCTAAACAAAGAATTGTTCGTTACGTGTTTTCCCTTTTTGTTTTTGTTAAGTTGTAGCCTAACTCAATATTAATAAATGTTTACTTTTGTGTGTTTCCGTTGAGTTCCACCTTGTTCTGGTATTAGAAATATCTCAAAACTCATGTTTTTCCTACATTTGAAATTCACCCAAAACATGAAATTTAAAATGGTGTGTAACACCTAAATTTTGAAAACAAGCTAAAATTTTGGCAATTTTAAAATGTGCACTAAATTCCACATCCCTAAGAATTCAATCTGATCAATTTTATAAAATAATGCCAGCAAAAATAAGCAATTTCATATATAGCACTATGCATGAATGTTTAATGGTTGGGAAGATATAGAATTATAAAGTTAATAAGTTTAATTAAACTTAATTAAACCATAATTAATATTCCTAAACTCATTTGGCACTATAACAATCTTATAGCCACACCTTGCTCGGCATGCAACTATTAAATCCCACATAACGACTAAGATTAAAAAGGATCACATTAAGTGTCGCACCGTACTTTATTTCCTTCCGATTCCTCTCCACCCATGAAGCTCCTGTGATCGATTCCTGCAGTAGGCGCGAACACAGATAGGACGAACAGCAGGTCTGAGAGCCACAAGCAATAATCCGAGGCTCCGGAACAAAATGAGCAGGAAACCATCTTTCACGCTAATCGTGACTTTCTCTTCCTTAACTTTCCATTTTGACATATGACACGAATCGGTGCATTTTTTTCGTTTCGGTAGCAGTAGCAAAAGACGAACTTATGTCGAAAGCGACGAAAGTGATTTGTGGGCTTCTGTGAAGGAAATTAGCAAGAAATCAGCGATGA
>NW_018245225.1:0-978 GCF_001263595.1 Phalaenopsis equestris
TTTTAGTCATCCAAGGAAGTTATTAAAACATTAAAAACACCTCTGGCAGTTTATACGGAGCGAAATCCCGCCAAAGTCTGACAAAATTCGTCTGAAATTGTCAAATTGCTATCGACCCCGTCAGTGCTCCCGATGGTACTGTCAGCGCTATGGTCAAGTTAGAGGGTGCCATCGGCGCCCCTGCTGGGATCTTTAACATCGTCAGCCCGATGTATCATCTGTTTAGTTGGGTTGAGTTAACATTAAAACTTCTTTAAATTTTGGTATGTTCCCTTCATAAAAATGTTTCAATCAATGCCCATTAACTTTAAATATATTTCCAGTGTTAGGATCCTTAATAACAACAGTTCCATAATGATAAACTTTAATCACTTTAAATGGTCCTAACCATCAAGATTTCAGTTTTACTGGAAATAATCTCAATCTTATATTATATAATAAAACTTCTTGTTCAGGTTCAAACTTTTTATTAATAATCCTCCGATCATGCCTTATTTTCATTTTCTACTTATAAATTTTTACATTATCATATGCTTCATTTCTCATCTCCTCAAATTCATTGAGTAGAGAAAATCTTTTCTCACCGGCATCTCTTAGATTAAAATTAAATTCCTTAATAGCCGAAAATGCTTTATGCACCAATTCTACTGATAAGTGGCATGCTTTTCCAAAAATAAGTCTATATAGGGACATTCTTATAGGAGTCTTATGGTTTCGTATGCCCATAATGCAGTATCTAATCTAGCAGACTAATCCATTTTATATGAATTTGCAGCTTTTTCTAAATATTGTCTAATTTCTCGATTTGATATCTTTGTTAGACCGCTAGTATTTGGATGATATGCAGTAGAGAATCTATGCATAATATCATATTTCATAATCAATTATTCGATTTTCTTGTTCCTAAAATGAGATCATCCATTAGTAATAATTACTTTTGCAGTTTCATATCTTGTAAAAATATTTTTAATTAAAAAT
>NW_018245226.1:0-1146 GCF_001263595.1 Phalaenopsis equestris
TCGGCCCCCGCGGCATACAAACATCATTAATACTCGCCAACTACAGCCTATATGATTCAGAGTTCCTGCAACCGCTTACTATGACTTATCTGGCCAATCAACGCTTCTGGAGCAACCATCTACAATGACCATTGTAACTTGTTGTCACCAAGAATTGCAGTCACATTATAGTTATGCAACTTCATAACTCTATCTTCTCTAATTTAGGGGAAGAATGAATGTGTGCACTTATCATTCATAATAGATTATTTCAATTTGGCTACGCCCCGTTGTTTTTACCCCTTTCAAGGGTTTTTACGTAAAAGGTAGAGGTGTCTCATTCCGCTTACTTGTTTTCTGTTATCTATGTGTGTTGAATTCTCGTCCAATGCTAAAACAATAATCCATTACTCTACCACCGCAAATTTTCTAGCGCGCATCAAATTGTATTATTTTGAATATATATTCATTATGTACAAACATTAATGATTTAATATTTATCATATATTTTACATTAATGGGCTTTGATCTAAATTTTTAAATTCATCTTTAGATTAAAAATCATGCAATGTTATTACATCTAAATATAATAAAACTCTTACAAATTGGATTAAGATGTTTTAATATATTTTAAATTTTAGGTATGACTTATATGTTGTATATATTACGTATTGGATCATATTAAAGAAAATTTCATTCATATCGTTGAGTTTTACTTGTTTATATGTCTAATATCTGAATCTTTATAATGATCATGAAACATTAAAATATATATTTTACTTTAAACAATTTAACATTATTGATATTTTAAAAATTATTTAAAACATTAAAATATTATAAAAAAATAGATAATAAAATTGAGATAAATATTATATAGATAAATAAATAAATAATTCTAGCATCATTCATTGCTACAAATTATATTAAGATGAACTTAAAAATAATTGAATATACCTTCGATGTTCGTTAAATCGAGCCAAACATTATTAACATAAATTCAGATTTATTAAATTTGTTCATCACATGAATTTAACCGAGTTAGCTTAAGAGAAAAATCATAAGAGTAGATTTATGTCAAATATAATAAAAAATATTTAATGTATTTAATATTAAATTTAAGACATTAATCAAATTTATTAAATCCAATTTAACTCCCCCCATATATAT
>NW_018245227.1:0-276 GCF_001263595.1 Phalaenopsis equestris
CTACTACATGATCCCACTTTGGAGCTGTTTGATTTGTTAAAAATGAAATGCAACGTAAAATATTTATAGAGTACTCTGATAGCAGTGTACTTTGAATATTTTGAAATTGTTTGGTTGTTTGTGAAGTAAATGTAGGGGAACTTTTTTTTTCTTTTTGTTAGATGCATGAAGAGCAAAGTGAAAGGAGTGTATTTCGAATACTTATGAGCTGTTTAGTTGTGTATAACTGGAATGCAGGTTCTACTTTTTATGTTAACTAGCTATATGTCATATAAT
>NW_018245228.1:0-480 GCF_001263595.1 Phalaenopsis equestris
TATATGTTGAATCTTGATTTGTTCATGAATCACGCTCCAAGGAATATAGCTTAGGAAGATAAAAAGAGAGGAGAGAGGAGAGAGGAGAGAGAGAGAATACTGAACAATAATGAACGGTAAATTATATCAATCATGTTGACATTTCCATACTTTTTTTTGGCTAAAATAGGGTATATTTACCTCCCTTGTAAATGAAATGATCTCATCTATTTACAAGGGAGAGTAAAAAATGATGAGATTATATCTTTGCCTGTATTTTAATGGGGATTGTAAAAAATATTCTAATTATTTCATAGATGTGAGCTTATCGCTCAACCACTCTCTCAATTTGGTTGAGCTTGTATGGCCTTAGCTTGACAGGGCCAGTTTGCTCGGCGTTTCCGGTCGGATGTAGTTGATTAGCTTTAGGTCGACAGAGCTGGTTCGGCCAGCTGAGTTAGTCTGGCTATTAACCCTTAATAATATATGAGAGAGCTTTTA
>NW_018245229.1:0-370 GCF_001263595.1 Phalaenopsis equestris
TATTCATTATTAAAAGTAAACAAATGAACCCACTTAAATTATGTAAAATTTATTTAATTTTTTTTTATATTAATTAAAGTATCATATGATCTTCAAATCTTATCTTTTTATTATCAAATTAAATATATTAGTGAAAGGAATTAATAAACTTAATATTGAGATGAATAAAATACTTAAATGTTGAATGAATATTTTATAATCAACAAAATGCATCTAATCAGGTGTTCTGAGAGTTTTGTCAAAATAGTCAACATGTCACTCTAAACAACTATAAACAGAGCCCATTCTTCATAGAGGGACTCAAACTTAATTCAAACAAATTAGAGATTTAAAATTTTTAAAACATTTATTTGACTTTGTCCATAAAAGA
>NW_018245230.1:0-429 GCF_001263595.1 Phalaenopsis equestris
TAGAGCTAATTTTATTGATTTTCAAGCAAAACAACGACACTTCAATGATTTACAATTCGAGAGACAGATTGTCTCCCCAAAAACCTCAGATGCCGCTAGAAACAAAACTCAAAAGGGAAAAAATGCAGGAAAACAAAACATAAAACAAATCCTAACTAGCCCTAAGAAATACTCTAAAGGGAAAAAAATGCAATCAACTTTCCTTAAAGGTTGCATATTAGTAAATAGCTCAGAAATTTCTTCAGCCACTATTTTCTGAAAATCAATTATTCACGTTGTTCTCTAGTTCAAATTTTTTAGCAAGTAAATTTCCAGGTTACACAGATGAGAAAGCGCAAAAATAAAATTGGAAGATCTACTTACATACCACTCAGTTCTTATGTATTTACGTATGTTACACCTAAACTTCAATTTTACATGCATAACAGC
>NW_018245231.1:0-388 GCF_001263595.1 Phalaenopsis equestris
TCCAATCCTCAAAGATTTCAGTAATGATATTATAATCATTATAAACATCCATTTTACAATTGAGTTCAAAAATACTTTTCCAAATATTACTAGCAAAACTATTGCAAACATAATAATTAAATTTATTATCATTTTAACGATTCAAACAACATAAATAAATTTGAAAGATTTCGAACAATTTAAACAATTCAGATAATTCGAACAATTTGAACATTTTAAACATTTCGAATTAAATTCAAACAAATCAACAGAACACAAACAATAACTTTATGAATAATTTTGTATATGAGCATATTTCGAACACACTTAATTTCAAACGAACCGAACATGAACATAAATTCTGTCGTTCTTGGCGGTTTTTTTACACCTCTAAGGATATCTTGAAATA
>NW_018245232.1:0-253 GCF_001263595.1 Phalaenopsis equestris
CAACTATCATGGTTGGGGTATAATCCACACAACTACATAAGACATCAGAGTGATTCTCAGCCAAGAGAGTGTCCAATTTCCTGTCAACTGGAACCACAATAGGTAAATAGACCCGTGGCTAAGTCAGTTGCAGTAGTTGTAGCAATCTGTTCCTATTCCTCTGGACGCCCTTGTCCAATGTAGGGACAGGCGAGACCTCAGAGAAATCTGGAATAGCAAAAGCTGGGACGGTCGTCAAACCAGCAAAAATATT
>NW_018245233.1:0-421 GCF_001263595.1 Phalaenopsis equestris
GAAAGTCAAGAAGGTAAATTATCATTAACAATAAATAATGCAATGAAAAATACATATAAAAAAGGAGGCCAAATGAAACCGATGGCTTTTATAACTTATATTCTGAAAGGGGAAGAAACTACAGTTTAAAATGAGGTGCTTATAAAGCCCATTTGAGCAGCATAAATCTTACGGCAAATATAAATGGTTATGCATCTTTACAAACTAAAAAAAAGAGATGAAGATGAAATCCAGAAAGCCAAAGTTGCGAGCACCCAACGATTCCACTGTAAACTCAAGTATTGTGCTTCAAAGAAAGGATTGCATACACGTTACTTGATTCTTGTGTGCTCACAAATTTAATGCTTAAACTTTATTTTCTTATCGTTTATAATAATTGGATGATCCATGTTGTGTTAATCTAGTTGTCTCTAGAAATTGT
>NW_018245234.1:0-1834 GCF_001263595.1 Phalaenopsis equestris
ACATATCCCTTCATTAAAGAGCCTTCCAAAGTGTTGAGATGCATTGAATTACTCCATGGGGCGTTTAAAACATTTGGAACCTTCAAAATTTGCTCAAAATTTGTCCCGAACCACATTAATTCATCAAGTGTCATCTCTGGCGCCTCAGGCACTGA
Source organism: Phalaenopsis equestris (assembly GCF_001263595.1). Classification (NCBI taxonomy): domain Eukaryota; kingdom Viridiplantae; phylum Streptophyta; class Magnoliopsida; order Asparagales; family Orchidaceae; genus Phalaenopsis; species Phalaenopsis equestris. The sequence goes on from NW_018245234.1 coordinate 156, forward strand.
TTCTAGCGCTTCAAGCACCAAGTTACTTAAGTCCCAATTATTCTGGGTTCTAGCGCTTCAGGCGCCAACTTTTTATAATGTGGCGCTTTAGGCGTCAAGTCTGGTACTTCAGACGCCAACTCTCTGTCAAGTGGCGCTTCAGGCAGTTCAGGCACCAGAATCACATAATTCACTATTTTGGCTCCAAATTTTCTTCCCTTTGCTACTTTTGCTCCAAATTCCTAACATTGATATACCTGCAACCAAAACATGAAAATACTTTTCTTTAAAGTGTAAAATCAACAAAAATAAGCATGAAATATATACTTAAAATAACACATTATTTTGGAGTGTCAAAATCCCTCAAAAAAAATGTTACTTGTCCTCAAGTGTTCTTTTACTACATAAAAATATGACTTAGGATAAAGATTAGCTTACAAGCTTCTATACTTTAGTTTAATAAATAAAATTGTATAATTTAAGAAAAAAATTTAACAACTTAGATTAAAACAATAAGTATAAGAGTACTTAGTAATCAAATCTAAGATTTCTGAATCTCTATTCATTTCAAGAAGAACTGTAATTTGTTATATCAAGGATACTTATAAAATCCATATGAGAAAGAACTTCATGAAAAATTTACTATTAAAGGTGCTAATACTCAAATACATGTTTAGAAACTGTAATAAAGCCTTTTCTTAAAGTTGATTCAAGTGAAGTCAATTTTTGATTAGACATGTCCTCAAGCTTCACTTCACATTCTTTTTTTCTCTTTTTATTTTTTTCTTTTCTTCTTTTTTTAATTTTCATGATCTTTCCAATTCTTTCTTTTCTTTTCTTTTTCAAGTGAGGATTACTATATCTGAATAGCATTTAATAATTTTGAACTTCACTATTCTCTTCTTAAAGTTAAAACTTCTTACCTTTCTTTATTTTATAAATTCATATCAGTTTTGAGTATTTTTCATAAAGTCTCATTCTTTTCTTCTAACATGAAACTCTAAAATACTTAATACTTCAAAATATAATTTCCTTTAATTTAAATAGAAAAAACATAGTCTTATCCTTTCATACCAAATATCCTTAACTTTAGAATTAACCTTCATTATTAAAGACTTTACCTAAATTTATCATAATATTTACAAAAGTAAATATGGTCATTTAAAGTTAAACCCTGCTATCCAAGTTCATGCTAAATTAATTTTAAAAATATATTTAATTGAAGACAAATAAAATTTAGTTTACTTCTTTTTAAAAGAAAATTTTCTTTCCCCTAAACTTAAATTTTTACCTAATTAAAAACGTTCAGTACAAAAATTATTATTGGTGAATGAAAACAATAAATGCATAAAAATAAAGAACTAACATGTAAAGAATTTCTGAATAAGAAACTGGGCTCTAGTATACTATAGGTGCTAACTTTACAAATATAGGCTTTAAAGCTTTAAATGAAACACAATATATTTTAAAGGATTTGTTAAGAAGTGAAAACATAAACTGAAACTAAAAATAACTAGAAATGCAAAAAAATAAAAATATGCAATTTCTATTACAATTAAGTCCACAGTACAATATTAAAGTGAAAGTTCCTATTACAACAATTTTAAAGTAAACAAATAACAAACAATAAAAATAACAATAAAAACATAACAGACTACTAAAAAAATCAGTCATCATCCTCTTCCTCATCATCATCATCT
>NW_018245235.1:0-1158 GCF_001263595.1 Phalaenopsis equestris
TGTAAGTTTGGGGGATTTTGATGCACCAATAATATCTGCATTTTAGACCCATTTTTTATACTCATTTTGGGTGATATTGCACTTTAATGGAAGGATTTTTAATGTTTTCTTATAGTTTGTTGAATTTTAGGACTTGAAGCAGAAAGGAAGCAAAAAAGGATGAAATTTGGAGTCAAAATGGAGAAGTTGAAAATTTGTTCAGCGTCAGCGGCGTCAGACTAGGCACCGACGGCGTTGTTTGACAGAGAACATCGAATTAAATTACGAACCACTGGCACCTACGGCGCCAGTGTTTGTTCAGACCCTATTTCTAGAAGATTCGATGGATTTAGAAGGTTTTTGAAGAGTTTTTGGATGCACCTATTGGAAAACCGACTCTATGCACTATTTGGAGCCAAGATTGATTAGAAAATTGGCTCCTTTTTGCCATTCCTGACAACCATTCATTCTCTTACATACCATACACTTTTCCATCTTTATTCCACCACCATTTTGGAGTATATTAGTGATTTTTCTTTAAGAATTTAGAGTTTTTGTGATTGAGATTAAGTGTGAATCTTTCTCTAAGAGTTTTGGAGAAGGAGAAAAGTGAGAGATTTTTTCTCCCTACATTTCCTAGGAAAGGCTACAAGGGATTTGCTTTGAGAAAGAGTTTCAGATAAGTATTGATTTTTTCTATATAGTGTTGTATGAACTTTCTTTTATATGTGAAATTTGTGTTTTGTTGTATCTTTCTCATGAAGTTTGAGTAGTTTCCTTTATCTTTCTCCCAACTTTGAGATATGATAAAATTAAGGGATAATATGGATGTGCCAATGTTAAAATATAAAATAAATTGTGATGATTTTTCAACTTCGAACTTAATTTATTTTTTGATCTAGCCAATTGAATTGTTAAAATTTGTTGTGAAACATATTTTTCAGGAAATGAAGTATGAGTTCTACAACAGAGTGAGGATCACATTTGATTCCATGACGAGAATTTTTTTCATTGAATTAAGTGCAAATAAATAGGGAAATATATATTGTTGGGTGTAGAATTGGAGATTTTAGGGTGACAAAATAAAATCCCTGATTTGGTCTTAGTGTTTAAGAACTAAAGCGAGAGTTAGCCTTCAGGTGAAGGGAAGTGGGAGCTCTGGAGTGGGAGCCAATATCC
>NW_018245235.1:1484-1782 GCF_001263595.1 Phalaenopsis equestris
ATTTCAATGAATTTCCTAGTAAATTTATCATTTTAAATTTAAACCTTCCCCGTGGGATCGATGTTTGGGGCTTAAATAAAAAATCTTTTATTACTTGATAACGATACATATACATGCATAGAATCCCAACATTAATAGCTTAAATTTGTTATTCATAAATAATTGCATCAAACTGTCAAGTTTTTTGTGTCGTCGCATAGCGGAGTCAACTTTATATATTTTGCACAACTATATTTCATCGTGGGATCACTTTTATGTATTTTTGCCTGGCTTGGAATTGTCCCCAATTGTTTTTGGG
>NW_018245236.1:0-1389 GCF_001263595.1 Phalaenopsis equestris
TCTCTCTCTCCCTCCATTCAACCCTCTTTCTATAATTATCTATTCTATCTATCTCCCTGACTATCACTCTCCTTTTTGGTGAGGAGCTAAAGAAAGGGAGTGAGAGATAGATGGACGAAAGAGGGAGAGCATCATCTCTCTTCTGATTTCTCTCTTGCTCTCTCTTCATCAATATCTATTTCCCTTCCTCTCCTCTCACCATTTTTCTTTCGCACTCTCTCTCTCACTCCATCATTAGAGAGATAAAGAAGAAAGGGGGAGAAGTAAGAGAAAGTGATATGAGAGATAAAGAAGAGGAGAGAGAATGAGAGATTACATAATAGAGTGTGAGAGAGTTAGAGTGGGAGAAAGAGGAGAGAAAGGTAAGAAATGAGAGATAGACATATAGAGAGATAGATCGAGAGAGAGTGAGAGAGAAAGAAAGAAAAGTGAGAGAGTAAAAAAGAGATGAGAGACCTACCACTTTCACTCTCTCCTTCTCTAACTCTCTCATGTATTCTCTCTCTCTCTTTCACTCACTTATTCTCTTATCTTTCTTGCCTGATCTTTCTGTATTTTCTTTCTCTAGCTCACCATCTCTCTCACTCTCTCTCTCCCTTAGTCTCTCTCTCCCTCCATCACTCAGAGAGTAAAAAAGAGAGAGATAGAGATAAAGAGAGTGCGTGAGTGAGAGAGGAAGAGAGAAATAAAAAATGAGAGAGAGAGAAAGAATAGGAGAGATAAGCGAGTTGGAGGGAGGGAAGGGGATAAGGAGTATGCCTCCATCTCTTTCAGTTCTTTGCGTCTCTCTCTATTTTCTCTTTGACTCTTTCCAGCACTCCCTCTCTATCTTTATCCCTCCCTCGCTCTCTCCCTCTCTCCTATCTCTTAAGAGATATTGAGCGAGAGAAAAAAGAAAGCAAGTGAGAGGGAAAAGTGAGAGAGAGGCGTGTAGTGCAGAAGACAGATAGAGATAAAAAGATCTAGAGAACAAGAACAAAATAGAGCGTGAAGAAAGAAAGAGAGGGAAAAAGGAGAAAGCAAGAGTTAGAGCATGAGAGAGAAATTTTTTCTCTCATTTCTTCTTTCTCTATGTCATATGGAGGGAGAGTTTGAGAGGGAGGGAGTATAAGAGGGTGCAGAGAGAGGGAGGGGAAAAAATGCGTAAGGGAGGAAGGGAGAGTCGGAGAGAGTGAGAAGAGAGATAAGAAGAGAAGATATATATCACCCTTTTCTTCACTCATCTCCGCTCGCCTCTCTCTCAATATTTGTCCCTCCGCTCTGTCCCTCCTAGTACCTTGCTCTCACTCTCTCTGAGAAAGAAAGTGATAATGAGAGAGAATAAGATTAAGATAATAAGAGAGAATGAGATAGAGTGAGAGAAGAGGGAAAGAGTCAAAGAATGAGAGA
>NW_018245236.1:1610-1915 GCF_001263595.1 Phalaenopsis equestris
TTTCCCTCTACAACCTCAGTATTCTCTAGCCTTTTCACTATCTCTCTCTCTCTCTCTTTCTCCCCTTCTGTCCATAACCACTCCATCTTGCTCTCTTTCACTCCCTCTCACTTCCTCTCTCCCTCATCTTTTGCTTGTTCAACTCTCACTGTGATTCCATTCCTCTATCTTTCTCGCATTATCCAACTCTCTTTCACACTTTCTCTCTCTTACAACTTTACACAGTCTTTCTAGTTCTTATTATTCTATCTCACATCTTTCTCTCTCTCATCTCTTCTTTGCACTTGTTCATTATCTCATTATCC
>NW_018245237.1:0-223 GCF_001263595.1 Phalaenopsis equestris
CCGTCGGCGAGATTTTCTGTCATTTTCAGTCTTATCGGGTAAATCTTGCCATCGGCGCCGTTTTGGGCGCTGTCGGTGACCAAACTGCTGAGCTCGACCGTTTCGCTCTGTTTGACTCCGTTTTAACTCTGTTTCGCCCCATTTCAGTTGTGTTGTGTTCCTAATGGATAGCGCTACAAAATAAGCATAAAACAACCTTTCTTTAAATTGTAATCTCATTCAA
>NW_018245238.1:0-234 GCF_001263595.1 Phalaenopsis equestris
CATACCACTGAATTACTATCTATTTACAATTCTCGCACCAAAATTTCAATTTTTACATATATGTCGCCTTATCTATGCATTAAAAGGCGTGCTTCGCTTTTTAGAAGTTAAAAAGGGGTATTTTTTTTGTGAACTGAAAGATATGGATGGTGTAAATGTAAAAAGTAAAGTTTATGTGTCGGATATATAAATATGTGTCGGATATGTAAATACATAGGAATTGGGTGGTGTTTA
>NW_018245239.1:0-3709 GCF_001263595.1 Phalaenopsis equestris
TGAAATTTTCATAATAAAATTTATTTTCATTTTAACGGATATAATAAATTTTGAATGAATAACATACGTCTTGAAAATTCAATATTTAATTAAAAATCAATAATTCTACAATGTATTATTTATATCTTTTGTTCATATATTGTAATTGTGTCTTTAAAATGGCTATGAAAATACCAATTTTATAAGGATGTTTTACTATAATATTGTCTTTTTATTTACAAGATGTTCCTCTAGAATAAAGAGCATTCATATTTGACATGCTAAAATAATTTTACTTTCTAGAATAAAGAATGTCATCATATTTTTCTTAAAATTTAAAAGTATTTTTAAAAAAAATTAGATATAAAACATCTAAATTTTAATTATTGTATATATAAAAGCATGTTTGCCATCAATTTTTTTATTATTCTATTTTTTTTTGAAACATATTTAATTATAAGATCTCTCATATTGTCTAACTAAATTTTTTTTACTTCATTACATAATGTATGATATTAGCATAATTCTAATATCTCCGTCTTTTCATCTCAAATGATATTTTTCACACCATTTGAAAGAGTCCTTCATTTTCACATTTAATAGCATTATCAAATCCATAGGTCATTGAGTAGTGACATATCTGCTCCCTTATTAGATGATATCAATCAATTATATTCCACAAAAAAAAAAAATGAAATCATAACGGTTAACACAATGTTGTAGCATAATAAAAAACTTATGTCATCAACAAAGTAATATAATGCTTACCTTAATAATAAGCCACTTCATAGTTGGTGTACAATAAATATTAAACAATTTATTATCATATAATACACTATGAATGGCGAGTACACATGTTCATTCTTCTTTTGAATTAGGGAAGATGAAGTTACAAAGCTGATCATTGCAAATGTAAAACAGTAATTCATTGACAAAAACCTAATAAGACTGTAACGAATGTAGTTCTTGGTGATATATAGAGGGCTATAAGGGTCATACTCGATTTCTATGAAGCCAAAAGTTTGTCATGAATTTTGAAAAGGCAGTTGTAGTGATAGTTTGTCGTATAGGCCTCATACTAGTTGGCAGTGTGGACCGTAAATGGTTGCTTCATAAGTGTCGGTTGGTCATGAAGGTTGTAATAAGAAATTGCAGTAGATGTGATCACGTAGGTCAATGGTGGACTGTAATGATGTTTGATAGCTGTAGTGGCCCAATTCAAGAGCTGCATGAGCTATAGTTAGTGGTGAGTTGTGATAACATCCGCAGGCTTGATATATCAGAGTCGGGAGTTGGACGAGTTGTTACGTTAGTTGTAGCTGGTCATGTAAAACAAAATGGCGAGTTGCTATGATGTTTGTAAATCGTAGACATCAAAGTCGGGAGTTGCACATGTTGTGGACCACGTAAGTCATAGTTTGTCACATAGGTCATAGTAGTGAGCTGTGATGACAGTTGTAGGTTGCTGAGGTTGGAGTATGAGCTACACAAGCTGTAGACCATGTAGGTCATAGTAGTGAGCTGTGATGACAGTTGTAGGTTGCTGAGGTTGGAGTATGAGCTACACAAGCTGTAGACCATGTAGGTCATAGTTGGTCACGTATGTCATAGTGGTGAGTTGTGATGATGTTCGTAGGCTACAGGGGCTGGAGTTGGGAGTTGCATGATTTGTGGATCACTTATGCTATAATTAGTCATGTAGGTCCTAGTGTTGAGTTGTGATGAAGTCCAAGGGCCAGAGTCAAGAGTTGCATGAGTTGTGGAGCACGTAAGCCGTAGTTGGTCACTTAGGCCATATTGGTGGGCTGCGATGAGAGAGCTTTAAAAGTCCAAAGAAAGTCATTGTTTCCATAGTGCATTGTTACTCAGTTTTTAAGAGGTGTTGCTGCACTGTATGTGGGGTGTACAGTTACATCATCATTATATGCATTGTCGCACCACATTCGGGGTGCATTGTTACATTATCTTTGAGAGGCATCATTGCACCATACGTGAGATGCATTATTCTGCATGATGCCTCATTGTTTTGTAATGTACTTCAAGATTTCACGGCGCACATCGTGATTTCTCTAAGTATTTCATATTAAAGAGTCAGGGGCAGTTGACATCCGTTGATGATGGCGGTCAAGGGTGGTCGACATTATTTGGTAGTAGAAGTCTTCATGGCCAATTGACGCTTATAAATCAACCATTTACGGCTCACTTTTCCAACTAGGATGAGGTATATACGACAAGTTTTCACTACAACCACTTTTTTCAAAATTCATGACAAACTTTTGGTTTCATAGCAATCGACTATGACCCTTGTAGCCCTTTATATATTGCCAAGAACTACATTCATTACAATCTGATTAGGGTTTTGTTGATGAATTATGATTTTACATTTACAATGATAAGATTTGTAACTCCATTTTTCCAAATTCAAGAGAAGAAAGGACCAGTGTACTCACCATTCATAGTGTATTATTGTACACCAACCATGAAGTGGCTTATTATTAAGGTAAGCATTATATCACTTTGCTGATGACATAAGTTTTTTATTATGCTACAATTTTGTGTTAATCGTTATTATTTCATTTGTTTTTTTGTGTAATATAATTGATTGATATCATCTAATAAGGGGGCAGATATGTCACTACTCAATGACCTATAGATTAGATATTGTTATTAATTATGAAAATAAAGGACTTTTAATTGATATGAAATATCGTTTGAGATGAAAAGATAAAGATCTTAGAATTATGCTAATATCATACATTATGTAATGAAGCAAACAAATTTAGTCAGACAATATGGGAGGTCTTTTAATCAAATATGTTTAAAAAAAATTAAAAATAATGAAAAAATTGACTACAAACAGCCTCTTACACATACAATAATTAAATTTAGATATTTTATATGTAAATTCATAAGAATTGAATAATATGTAATTCTTCTAATTGTTGTAAGCATTTGGAAGGCCGCGCTGGCGGGGCTTGCAGGGGTTTTCCATTCCCGAGTAATTAATCACGAAATAATTTGATTAAACAAAAATAATTTGTATAGAGAGTCAAGATTCATATGCTTCTCCCATAAGTTATAATTATAGTATATAAGAGTTAATTAAAATAAAATAATATTTTATTAAAAAAAATACAATATAATTAAAAATAATAGTACAAAACAACTATTAATGTATACCCTTAAATAATAATCATTTTTTTTAAATGTTACTATTGTTATAAGTTAAATAACTATTCCAATGGAAAAATTAGGAATGCTAGTTGAGATGGGCAATTATAAATTTATAATTTTAAATTTTTTTATTGAGCTATCAAATAAGTAAATAAATAAATAAATAATTTAACCTTCCATCAATAAATTTTTTATTTAATATTATAAAAGTAAATTTTGAGATATATATTTAACATAGTAAATTAAAAAAAATATATTTAACATAATAAATTTATCCCTAAAAAAGACTTATATCTTTTAATTTATAAACCAACAATTCCCAAAACAAAAATAAATAAATAAATAAAATGAATATTTTCTTTTCGGCCGACGTCGGTTCCTAGAAGCCAGTGCTTTGTCTCTCTTTTGACTTTGTTCACGAGGGGGACAGGGAAGCAGGTCAGGTATGAGAGGGAATTTTTAATTATATTGCTTTCAGGTCTAATGTAATCTCGGGTTTACCCAATTCTTTATTATTAAGAGTCTGTTTGTGGCAGCTGCAGCTTATTGAATAATC
>NW_018245240.1:0-526 GCF_001263595.1 Phalaenopsis equestris
ACTAAAGCAAGAGTTGGCCTTCAGGTGAAGGGAAGAAGGGAAGTGAAAGTTCTGGAGTGGGAGACAGTATCCTCCTAACCTAGCCATAGATTTAGGGACTAAACCTAAGATTAACCAATGATTTTTGATGCACTGTATCAGGGTAGAGAATTAAAATTGCTCTTATTTGGCACAATACATATTATAAACCTTTTTCTCATCCCATTTCACCAGAATTTCATTGTAGTGGGAAGGATGCTTTTTCACATAAGAAATCTTAATTACATAAACATAGTTAGTAGATTAATAGTTATTATTCAAAATTTCCGTTTTCATTTTGCTAATAGTTAAGTAATTTAGTTTGGTTAATATCCCAACATTTGAAATTAGTGACAGTGATTTCGTTTGAATTTCTGTAAATTTCTTGTTAAAATTTATCATTTCTAACATACACCTTCCCTGTGGGATCGATATTTGGGGCTTAAATAGAAAGTCCATTATTACTTGATGACGATACGTATACTTGCATAGAATCCCATTATTAATT
>NW_018245240.1:933-7311 GCF_001263595.1 Phalaenopsis equestris
ATTTGTGCTACTTTTAAATATGACGGAGTGTCTAATGATGTTGTTAGGCTTAGAATTTTTCCTTTTTCATTAAGGGATAAAGCCAAGCCTTAGTTAAATTCATTAGCACCTAGATCTATTAGAACTTGTGGAGAACTATCACAAAAATTCTTGGCTAAATATTTTCCACCCTCGAAAACCGCTAAGCTTAGAAATGCTATTACCTCTTTTTCTCAGTTTTAAGAGGAATCAATATATGAAGCCTGGGAAAGATTTAAGGATCTTCTTAGAAAATGTCCACGGCATGCTTTACCAGATTAGTTAATAATTCAAACATTTAATAATGAATTAGTAGGATCATTAAGATCTATTATAGATGATGCTATGGGTGAATCATTATTGTAAAAACCTTTTGATGAAGAATACTCTTTAATTGAAGAAATGGCTACTAAGCATTTTTGATGGCCCTTTGAACTAAGAGAGTAGCCAGTATTCATGAATATGATGCAATGTCTATTTTGGCATCTCAAATTGCCGCTATTTCTTAAAAAAATGATCAAATAGGAGTGAATTATTCTCAAATAACTCCAGTATTAGAGGAAAATTAACTATGACAGATTATTGATACTCAATCATCTTATGAAACCTTAAATGCTATAAATAATCAAAATAATAATGCCTATTCTAACCATTTTAACCCTGGATGGAAAAATCATCGTAATTTTAGTTAGAATAATTATAACAATTCGGAGAATCCATCTGGAAATATAAACATTCAAGGAAATCCTAATTTTTGACCTTATTATCCTCCATGATTTTACTCCAATCCTAACCCACAAGTTAAGGAAAAGAAGTTGAATATGAAAGAAGTGATGTTGAAAATGCGAAATTAAATATAGAATCAAGGGGCTGCTATTAGAAATATTAAAAGTTAATTAGGACAAATTGCTACTGCACTTAGGAACAGACCTTCTGGAATTCTTCCAAGTACTGTGGAAGTTGATCCAAAAGATCAAAATAAAGAGCAAATTAAATCTATTCAATTATGAAGTGGAGAAGAAATAGAAACAAGGATCCAAAGAAAAACTGATGTTAATGAAGAGAAGGAAGAAATGGAAAATGATCCACAAGAAAATGAACAAACACAGGCTCCTTCTGAAAAACCATTACCACTGTTTCCTCAAAGACTGAAGAAGAAAAATAAAGATAAATAATTTAAAAATTTTTTGGAAATTCTTAAGAAGTTAATGATAAATATTCCTTCTGTTGAAGCTTTGGAATAAATGCCAGGTTATTTGAAATTTATGAAGGATATACTAAATAAGAAAAGGAAGTTTAGATCATGAGACTGTTACACTCAGTGAAGAGTGTAGTGCTATTATTCAGAAAAAGCTTCCTGAAAAACTAAATAATCCTGGTAGTTTTACTATACCTTGTGCAATTGGTGAAAAGTTTTATGGAAAATCTTTAGGTGATTTAGGAGAGAGTATCAATCTTATGCCCTTATCAATTTTTAAGCGTTTATAATTGGGAGAAATTTCCCCTATACTTGTAACTCTTCAGTTAGCTAACCGATCAATAACTTATCAAAAAGGAGTTATAGAGGATGTACTAGTAAAAGTGGATAAATTTATTTTCCATGTAGACTTTATAGTATTGGATATGGAGGAAGATAAAGAAATTCCTATTATTTTAGGGAGACCATTTCGTGCAATAGGAAGAGTTGCAATAGACGTACAAAAAGGAGAATCAATAATGAGAGTTAATGATCAAGAAGTGAAATTTAAAATAGCCAAAGCTATGAAATATCATGCAATAAAAAAAAAGATAATGAATGTTTCAAGATGGAAGTACCTAATTATATAAGTAATGAACAATTTAAGAAAGAATTTGAAGATGAATTTAAGCAAGGAGAAATTTTTGAGAATGAATATGAAGTTAAAGAAGAAGATTTGGATTATATTCAGCGCAAATTTGAAATGTTAGACTTGATGGAAAATGATAGTAAAAATCTTACTCCTCCAAGTACTAAACCATAGTTGACCTCACTTTGGTTGAGGTTTAGTTTTTCCTCAGCCAAAGCTATGAAATATCCTGCAATAAAAAAAGATAATGAATGTTTTAAGATGGAAGTACCTGATTATATAAGTAATGAACAATTTAAGAAAGAATTCGAAGATGAATTTAAGCAAGGAGAAATTTTTTAGAATGAATATAATGTTAAAGAAGAAGATTTGGATTATATTCATGGCAAATTTGAAATGTTAGACTTGACGGAAAATGATAGTAAAAATCTTACTCCTTCAAGTACTAAACCACACTTGACCTCACTTTGGTTGAGGTTTAGTTTTTCCTCTTTAGTAGCCTAAGGTCTAGCCATAGGACTTTCTTAGTGACTATTCCTAAAGGACTAGAAAAAAACCCTCACCATTTGAAATTCTAAACTCTTCTTTGCTCAGCTTGAAGTTCCACATATTAGTCCTACCCTCTAGCACTTAGTAGGTGGGTTCAATATGGGAAAGCGTAAGGAGAGTCCCCATAGGACTTCTTGGCCTTAGGGTTAACCCTCTGGTGGTGTGGTCTTGATTGGTCTCGCACACGCACTTGCACATTAGACTCCCTACCTTAAACCCAGAACTTCTAGGCTTTGGTCCCTTCATACTTTTGGGAGACTCTTGTAGGTGGTTCCCTAAACCCATTAGCCCTGGGCTAGGGTTTAGCTAATACCACTACATGGAGGACCCAAAATGGGGTTTCCATTGGTCCATGGCTTATTGATGGTGGTTGGCACTCCAACTCTACCAAGATACCCAACCTACCCTTTTGCCCTTAAATTTCCCCAAATTACCTAGATACCCTTGGGAACCCAAATTTGGGCAAAATCTCCAAATATAGCCAAAATACCCAACTTGATTAAAAAATCATTTCAAACACCTTGAAAACACCCAAACTACCCAAAATCCCCAAATTGGCCAAATTACCAAAATACCCCTCTTTAGCCAAAAATTTCAAAAATTCCAAAAATCCCAAAAATTCCCAAAACCTCCCAAATTTTCCCGATTTCATTCTCTCAACTATCACATTGCCCAATTTTTGATGATCTTTGGTCAAAACCCCGAAATTTCCCATTAAAGGCCCATATTTTCCCCAAATCACTCCAAATGTCTAGTCAATTGATCTCAATTTACCCCAATTTCAATTCTAAACTCAAACTAACTCTTGATAAGACCCATATAGACCAAATCCTAGCTCAATTGGTCCTTTATTTGAAACGAATTTTGATTTAGATCAAAATCCAAAATTTGGCCCCATGACTTAGTTTCACCAAATTAAACCCATAGCCCACTCAATTGGATACAATTTGTGTTGAAAAATCTTCATAACATCCCCATACATCAAAATTGATGTGCAATTGGCCTTGGTGAGACCTGAATTTCATTTCATTTCAACCTAAGTCCAGAAGCCCCAAATTTGCCCAAAATTGTCCATGTCTCAAAATCTCACCAAATTGATGGCCTTAGCCCCAAAATTTACACTCTACCCCTTCTTGAAAAATCTTCACAAAATCTCCCTTGATTAGGTGGACCATTCAATTTGGAATTCGCCCAAGGATAGCTCAACCTAGACCCATGTCTAACCCAACATGCCCAAATTGACCAAATTTCAAAAATCCTTCAAATTGAGACCTACCAATTGAACTCAAAATCACTTCAACCCTTCACCAAAAATCTTCATAACAATCATCTACATAATTTTGATCAATTGACATGGCTAACCTAGCCCAAACCCAAGTTTTGGTCATTTACACTCACTTGAACCCTTTCACCAAAAATTAACTTAACCATGTCTAAGCACCAAAGTAATGATTCACAGCAACCAAAACCTTCCTAAAGACCAGGCTAAACCCTCCTAAAATCACCATGACAAGCTATGGACCAATGGATCCCCAATTAAGGTATTTTACCCATTTTTGGACCTAACTTGAAATATCTCCAACATCATCACTTACCCTTGGGAGATAATCGTTGCGAGATAATCATCATTAGCCACCCCTGACTTCCCTGAGCCAAGAGGTGACCAATGCCTGGCTGGAAAATGGCCAAAACCATGGCTAAGTCAAGGGATTTTCAAAGATATGGGATTTTCACCCAATTCAAACCCAAAGGCCAAATCAGCCTAGCTGCCCATTGGAGCTTCTCAATTGGCCCTGGCAGCCAGCCTAGGCCATTTTATTTAAACTCCCCCTACATGGAAAAAAAGAGAGAGCTTAAAATTCCTTGGGGAGACTTCGTAAAACTTCTTCAAGAGCTTCCTGGATACCTCTTGAGATTAACCAAACCATCCCTAGCCACTCAAAGCCATTGCTCGAGTTCATTTTTGGAGCTCAATTTCAAGGCCGAAACAAGACATCCTCCAAACCTCCACCAAATTCAAATTAATCAAATTCCACCAAATTCAAATTAATTGCACCCATACCATCCCAACATCAAGAGAAGAAGATCCCCCACGAAAGCCCCATCATTCGACCACCCTAAGGTGGACTTCGAGCAAACCACCAAATCAGCCTTAGTCGAATTTGGGTCTAGGCATTTCACCACGACCAGAGGCTCCATCCCTAGGCTCCTGGGACCCACACAAAGCTTCTACAAGCATCCAATCGAGGCTACCCCTCTTGGACCAAGGTATTCAAAGTTAACCCTAAACCGAGCTTGTTTTAATTATTCATGAATATAAAGTCAATTTAAAGTTTCATCAACCATATGGATATGTTTGACGAGTCAAGACAAGCATTTTAAAGATTGCATTCAATTTCATTGAGAATCGAGTGACATGTTAGCGTTTTAAAATGGACGGTTTTTGGGTTCAGTTCATCACGGACGATGACCCGTGATCGTCGTATCGAGCGTGTATCGATCGGGTGGCCCTGATAGCGTCGGACGGAGCGTGGTCTGATAGGGGCGGGTATGAGCTGGCTGGTGGTGCCAATCAGGCAGTGACACATGGCCTATTCGACTCATACGAGGTTGACATGGATAATTAAAAAAATAGGGGCTTATTTATTTATTTAATCCTCAAAACTTCAAAAATACACAACTTTGTGTAAAAAAATCACAAAAATAAAATAAAAAATATCCTCTTGCTCAGTGAATAGAGGACAACAATATGGATTAAAATTTATGTCAATTTGATGAATATTTATTTTTAAAAAATTAATAAGTGTTAGGAGTATTTTAACTCTACATGCATGTAGAATTATTACCATCGCTTTAATTTTTGGCATGTTGTAGCCTCTATCAAGGGAAACATTCCTTGATTTTTTCAAAGTTAGAGGAGACCTCTAGATAGAGATCCATATTTTTCAAGTTTATGCACATTATTTGCTTAATTTAATTATAATAATTAGCATATTACTTAAAAAAATTCAAGAAAATTTTGAAAGGTTTACTATGACTAGAGAACTTTTATGAAAATTTTTTATGAGTCAAGTCATTTAAAATGCACCTAATTTTTACAAACACTAAATCAATAAGATAATTAATTTTGAAAAATATAAACAACAAAATGACTTAATTTTTTATCTCCACTTTTTTATATAATCCATTAAACTACCCATAAAAGTTTAAACGCATTTTGAGTACATTTGATGGTCTAAGTTGATTTTCCAAGTTAAATATCTTTTTTGGCACTTAAATGACTTCTTAAGAATAAAAATATAACTAAAAAATTTATAAATTTTTTTTTGATTTCTCTGTGATGAGGGGTATTTTATAAAAATAAATTGGTATTTAAAATAAAAACTTCATTTTTAGCCTATTTTTAAATATTTAAAATAACTAAAAATTCATAAAAATTACAAAAAGAATAAAATTTGTGGAAATGTTCTAAATTGTTTTCTAAGCACTTAAAAACAATTGGGCTATTTTGTCCTGATTCTCTAAATAAAGATATAGGATAATATTTTCTTCACTGGGTTCTCTAACCTCAGGGAGATTGTTCAAAAATGCAAAACTTAATTTTCCCTATTTAAAATAATTTATATTTAGTAAATACTCCATAAATTTAAATAATTTTAATAATTTAAATAAAATTCAAAAAATCATGAAATTTTGTCCAAAGGCTTCTATGGTAAAAGGCTTCTGTGGTAAAACTTTACATCCAGTAAAAATTTCAAAGGATTAAAATTTACCTTGGTGAAGTTAGGAATTTTCTTTGAAAAATCCTATTTTTGCATGACAATAAATTTATAAATTAAATTAAATTTTGAAAGATCACAATTTCTCCTCTGATGTCTTAATTGACCCATGAATGAGGTAGGATAAAAATTTCAAAGTCATTTGAATTGAATTTGACAAATTATGAAGTGATAGAGCCTTAGGGGCAAATGTGTAATTTTGGAAA
>NW_018245240.1:7843-11131 GCF_001263595.1 Phalaenopsis equestris
TACCCCATTCTTAGGGATAATTGAGACATCAATGTTCTTTGACTATTAGAGTGATGAATTATTAAGCAATATAATAAGTTTAAAAGAACTCGAGATTTTCCACCAGGCAGCGAGAGAGTAGCACAGACCTGCTTCTTTCTCCAGATCTGTTAGATACCTCGGAGATCTACTCAACCTAATATGTTTTGCTTGGCAACATCATCCTTAACTAAACTCCTAAGGACCCACCAAGATTTGACCTAGGGTTAGATAGATTGTCAAGATTTTACTTCCCTATTTCATACAAACTGTCTTAACATGCATTTTAAGTTTCAGGTAGTGGAATGAGAAGACTCGCCATGTACGCTTTTACAGTTTTCAGCATTGTCTTTCTTGTACTTTCATACTGTACTTTTATACCTACAAAATTTGCATGCTAAACAATGACACCACCCTGCATGAAAACTAAAACTATCAGGATAGCCACAAAACCAAAACCAAAACAAAACACAACCCACCAACTCTTGCACCGCCACAAAATTCAAAATATAAAAAGCAACTTAAAATTTAATCACAAAAATCACACAAAACTACAATTGTAACTAAATTAATATGTCTCTATTGGATAATCGGGAATTCCTCTTAGGAGGTAACCTACGGTTGTTGACGAGGCTTCCTACAGTCTAAATGAAATTATAGAACTCACTAGGTTGAGTTTAGTAAGTTTATTTGAACTAAGTGAATCTAATAGAAAATAGTGATGCTGGAATGAGGGAACCGTAGGATCCTAACCGGTGTCGCTCTAATGAAATTTAACATGCCCACATAAAATTTAAAGAACTGCAACCATAAGACCACCTGATTTGACATTATAACTTGACACACTAGAAAACTCAAACTCGTCGCAGCAGGGAACTTGAAGCTAGCATGGTGGGCAGCACGACCATTTTCAACAGCAAAACCTTTTTTTCTCCAGCTAAACCAATCTTCCTTCCTTAGACTTAAACGACAAAGCCATAGGACTTTGAGGTTGCTTGCTTATGAAATGTAAATCCTCACCTTATCAATAGGCTTTTGTACAGCCCTGCTATACAATATAAGCTCTAACTCGTCTTAGGATTCTTAGGTTGTCGTTTGTCACGATATAAATCCTCACATCTTCCAGGCTATTTGTGTGATCGTTTCACATGAATGTAAGCCCTAAAAAATAAAATTTGAAAGATGAAACACTTAAATTCTTCTCCTCAAAACTGAACCCAAACATTAGGATAGCTTGGGAAGTCACCAGGGTGCTCCTCTAGATCCATGACATGCCCTAAATCTTCTTTCTTTGGGTTCTACAATAAAATGTTTCTCTCACACTTCTACATCCGATTTCATTGAAGAGTCCCACCCTTTGAAATTCCTTGAAGATAATATTTCTTAATTTTTATCGAGAGTTTTCTTAAGTGACTTTGGTCATTTAAGATGTAATTAACTATAGGGGCTTGCCCTTGTAGGAAGCATGTAGGAAGCATGTCCGAACACAGCTTAAAATAAACCCTAATTAATCATTTGTATTAAATATGGAAACTTTTTGGCAAATATAAAAGTTTCACAGACCAAACAGATGTCATATATTCCTTAGTTTATTTGATCGAGCCACTTCCTCAAGTCTTTTGTTTATCCTTCGGGATAAATACAGGGTTTGAGGTATAGAGCTCTTTCATTTAAACTATGAAAAATATGGGGTCAGTTTGATTTCATACTTTTGTAAACTTCAAGGTCCTTTTGAGGCAGGCAACGAGATTTCTATTCCGATGACCGATAGCTTCTTACGAACAACTCCCCATCAAACTAAAATAGCATCGACAGCTTCTTACGGGCAACTCCCCATCAAACTAAAATAGCACCGACAGCTTCTGGAGACTCCGCTAGGGATAAGCTTTTCTCTCCATTCAAATCAAAAAATATTATCTTCACACATCAGTAATGTGTCCATGTCCCTCTTGGACCAAATTAACCTTCTTCCATTGGCATACTTTACCCATTTCTGTCTTGGGAAAGTACGACCAACTCTTTGGACTTCAGAACTATCTGCTCAAACACCTTTGAATAGAGGAATTCAGGAGGCCATTAAGGACTCTTTAAATTTTCATGTGAAGTTGGTCCCGTACTGGATCCTAAACTTTGCATTTTCTTCATCTCCTTTGGGTTTGGTTTGCTTCTCTGCGAATCCAGCTAAGTTGTTGCGGCTCTTTGCGCTTATTTAATTTTCTAATTGCATCTCTTCAATGCTTTAATCACAAGTGAATAAGAAATTTAAAAATAAAATAATAAAGAATGCCTAGTTCATAAGACAAGTGCGTCAATTTGAGTACTTCTGTCGAAACTGTAAGGCACGAGACGTTGCTGACTTTCAGAAATTCTTCAAATGGCAGGGACAATGTCTTCACCAAAGTTGATCTTTTCTTTCGCCTCCGGAGTGGAGTTCGCTATCGACAGGGATGAGCTTCATGACCTGACAGTTATTAAGTTTGGACAAGGGTTTAATGATATTAGAGTCAAGTTCGGGAATGTGGCCATCACAGTAATGAAATTTGAAATAGATAAGTCCGAGGAACCTATTGTAGAGTTCAACTTGAAAATAGTAATACCAGAACGAGAGAACCGTGACATCCTAACCGGTGTCTCTCTAATCAACTTTAACATTCCTCATGATATTTAAATAGCCATAACCTTAGAAAATATTTGATTTGACATCATGATTGACACCTTAGAAAATCAAACTCGCCACGACAAGGAGCTTGGAGCTAGCATTGTGTGCAACACGACCATCTTCCACACAAAACAAGTCTACACTGGCTAAACCATTCCTCAGAATTAAACAACCGAGCCATAGGATTTCGAGGTTGTCCGCTTAGTGCGACATAAATCCTCAACTTATCTTTAGGCCTTTGTATGGTTCTGCTATACAATATAAGTCCTAACCTGTTTTTAGGATTCCGATGTTGTCATTCGTCGCGACCTAAATTCTCACATCTTCCAGGCTATTCGTGTGATTAAACAAAAAGTGGAGTATTCCTTTGAAGAGGAAGCCGTCTTAAAGATGTTCCATGAATTGCTAAAGGAACAAGGATTTAGTTTACTAAAGTCGAAGAAGCTAGAGGAGGCCAGCATGAAAGATCGTCCTCAATACTGCCCATACCACCAGTTACTCGGCCACACCATAGAAAACTGCTTTATCTTCAAGTATTGGCTTGAGGAGAGTTTCAAAAGTGGAAATGTAACTATCCCGAAAGAGTATTTGAAAGAACCTGAAAAAGGTTC
>NW_018245240.1:11246-14326 GCF_001263595.1 Phalaenopsis equestris
AAGCGATAACCTGTAAGTGGGGGGGCCCCCGAGCAAATATTGCGCGATTATTTGAAGAACAAGGAAAATATATGAATGATGAAGATTACGATGTGTCACATTACATGGATGAAGATTACGATGTGTCACATTACATGGATGAAGATTACGATGTGTCACATTACATGGATGAAGATTACGATGTGTCACATTACATGGATGAAGGATTAACAGAAATCAATGTCATCGAGACCCAAGTAGAGTTATCTACGCACGACGCTGAGAACGCCGCGGATGAGAGGCAAGGGGCCACCCAACAAAGGGATGGACCGATCAATCATCTCGAAAAGAAAATAAAAAATTGACGACCACCATGATTACAATGCAAAGACAGTCACAATCATCGCAGATGACGCTTCCAGAAATGAACTAACCAGAAACCATTCATGTTGCAGATGAAAGGAAAGAGTTCACCTCTGATAAACAACCAAAGAAATACTATGTCGAAAGCGTCATACCAGAAAATGAATTTAAACAAATGGTTGAACAAGTTCAAGAGGCCTTAACCAGTCTAAGAGTGGTGCATTGACTTTAAAGTGTAGACCTTACCCGGAGGAGTTTGATGTTGTAGCCTACCCTAAGGGTTTTGTGTCACCAAACTTTAAGATATTTGACGGGACTGGAAATCCCAGATAGCACATAGCGCATTTCCGAGCTAGTTGTGGTAACACAAGAAATAATGAAGCTTTACTCTTCCAACAGTTTGTTAGTAGCCTGTCAGGAATAGCATTTCATTGGTATGCTGAGTTGCCCAACGGAGCGGTGAAGACATTTGACGAGTTAGAGCTGCTGCTTGCAAAAAGAATTGTTGGAGTGCAGCATCATGTTTCTATTGGAGATCTCGTGGTAGAACAACAAAAGCCTAACAAAACTTTAGTGGATTATATTATATCTTGGAGAAACCTTAGCATGAAATGTGAACCTCAGCTACAGGAACATCATGCCATTGAGATCCTACTCAAAAGCATCCATGGGCCAATAGCTTTCATGCTTAAGGTACTTACCATCAAGTCTTTCAAAAAGTTACTCAGCAAAGATGACAATCTAAAAGAAGAAGTCAAGTATATGGATTCCCACGAGATGGACAAGAAGTCCATGATAGCCGAAATAATCAAGAGAAATATGGAACAGTTTTTGTGGTTAGCAGAGGAACACGACATTTGCAAATACAAGACGAACAACATCAACAAACATTCTAACGTCCTCGTCAGAATATTCAACAATCATCTCAGCAGAGACCTTACTAGACATATGAAAGATAAGTTCCAATCATGAACACTCGATCAAATGGGATATACTCTTTTAAAGATGAAGCAACAAAAAAGATGTTCAGTAGTTTGATCAAGAATTCCATGTTCAGGTTGCCTAAGCCGAAGAAGCCTGACGAGGTCAACACGAAAGGACATCCGAGATATTGCCCATACCACAGGTTCATCGGACACACCATAGAAGAGTGTTGTAGTTTCAAAGACTTGCTTGAGGAGAAGTTCAAGAATGGGGACATAACAATCCCAAAAGAATATTTGAAAGTAACCAAACAGATCACCTCGAAAGAAAATTTGGTGTTTTTATAAGACTATGACTTCAGGGGAGAATGACATTGATGCCCTAATAACTGATTCATCCAGGACTCCATTAGAGCCCTGTATTACTTGAGCGATACGTATACTTGCGTTGATAATTGTAACTTTGTAATTATTGAATATTTTATATACATCTTTATCGAATCTATAACTGCTGTCATGTTTTTGGTGTCATTATTGGGGAATTAAATCTTCTAAGAGCAGTATCAAATTCTTGTATTTTTAAGCATATATAAAGTTGTTGTCATGACCTTACTCAAGTGAGCCCAGCAACAGGGAGTTTTTGGACCAGATGATGATTCAACAGGGAGATATTTTGAGGATGGATCATATGATGCAGAATATGGAGGCCAGAAATGCTCACATTGATGATCTGATTTGCCAGAAATTTAAGTATGATGCTGCTTATGATGATGCTTTAGTAAGATACCTGAGGGGTGACCATACAGTTCAATTCTCTATTCACCCTATTTGTACTTCATATCAACAGCACAAGTTAGATGTCGATGATGAAGAAGATAATGACTGGTGATCTTTTTGTATATTTGTTTGTGTTTGTACTGTGTGATTGTATTGTTTGTGTTGTGATGTTGTTAAAGACTTGGTTTGTTATGTAATGTGAAGCTGTAATGTTGAAAATTGTTTTCATTTTTAGAGTTTAGTTTAGTTTTGTTGGTATCTTCAGTACTTTGGTTTGAATTGTGATTAGCTCTTTCTCAGCAAATTTTATATCTATTATGTGCAATTTAATTTTTTTTAACCTTGTAGTTTTTATATTAGCATCTGCAGTATTTCAAAATTTATGTTAAAAAATTAGAATCTCCAATAGGTATGATTTTTTTATGTATTTAATGCTTTCTTTCACCATTCATTTTTAAAGTTTTTCATGTAAAAATCTTTTAAAAATTTAAGTTTGGGGGGTAAAAAATTAAGTTTGTGGGGAGAAGAAGAAAAATCATTTTTAGAAAAGAGAAAGAACTTAATTTTATTTGTCCTCACTTAACTATATTTTCAATATTTTAAATTTAACATGACCTTTCGTATTAGGGTTTAACATGAGATAACTATATTTATGTTTTTAAATATATAGTAAATTTAAGTAAAAAATTTCAATAATAAAGGTTAATAATGGTTAATTTTAGGGGATAAGATATTTGGTAAAAGGGAATAAGACTATGTTTTTCTATTTTAAGTAAAGAAATTTATATTTATTAAGTAATAAAAATCTTAAAAGATTCATGTAAAATAAAAAGAATTAAACTTTATAAAATCTTCAAGTTAATATAAATTTGTTAAGTGAAGAAATGTAAAAAGTTTTTGACTTTACTAAGAAGATAGTGAAGTTCAAACATTAAAGGCTATCCATATATAGTAATCCTCACATATAGAAAATAAAAATAAAAGAAAAAGAAAAGAAAAAGAAAAGATGTGGGGAGAAGCTTGAGGAGATGCCTAATT
>NW_018245240.1:14458-16006 GCF_001263595.1 Phalaenopsis equestris
AATTTTTTCTGTAAAAAAATAGAGGATCAGAAACCATAGACTTAATTACCGAATAGCCTTACACCTTTAGTATTAACTAGAGTTGTTTTGAAATTAAGTAATAAAAATCTTAAAAGATTCATGTAAAATAAAAAGAAATAAACTTTATAAAATCTTTAAGTTAATATAATTTGTTAAGTGAAGAAATATAAAAAATTTTTAACTTTAAGAAGACGATAGTGAAGTTCAATATTATTAAAGGCTATTCAGATATAGTAATCCTCACATATAAAAAAAAAGAAAAAGAGAAGAAAAAGAAAATATGTGGGGAGAAGCTTGAGGAGATGCCTAATTAAAAATTGGCTTCACTTGAATCAACTTAAGGAAAAAGACTTAGAATTTTTCTAAACTTTAGATTTGAATATTAACTTAATTATTAATAAAGTCTTATGAAGTTCTTTTTCATATGAATTTTCTAAGTGACTTTAATAAAACAAATTGCAATTTTTCTTGGAAAAAATAGAGGATCAGAAACCTTAGACTTAATTAATGAATAGCCTTACACCTTTATTATTAACTAGAGTTGTTTTCAATTTTCCTTAAGTTAAACTATTATATTTAGAGAACTAAATTATGGAAGTCCAAAAGTTAAATTCTTTACCATAAGTCATATTTCTATGTAGTAGAGAAGTTACATGAGGACAAGTAACATGTAAGTTTGGGGGATTTTGATACACTGAAAACATATGCATTTTTAGACCCATATTTTATACTCATTTTTGGTGATATTGCACTTTAATGGAAGGTATTTTGAGGTTTTCTTGTAGGTTATTAATTTTTAGAGCTTAAAGCAAGAATGAAGAAAAAAGGATGAAATTTGGAGTTAAAATAACGTTCTTAAGGACATACTCAGTGCCGACAGTGCCAAGGTCAGCGCCGACGGCGCAGAACAACCAAAAGCTCGAGGGTTTTTACTCAGCATCGATGGCGCCAAAGGCGGTTTAGACCCCTTTTCTAGAAGGTTTGATGTATTTAGATGATTTTTGAACATTTTTTTAAAAGCACCTCTTGGAGAACCGACCTTGGGTTTTATTTGGGGCCAAATTTCATCAGAAAAGGGGCTCCTCTACGTTCATTTTTTGGTCTACAACTTTCCACCACGCTATATTTCCATAATCCATCTTCATTCCATCACATATTGGAGTAAATTAGTAATTTTTCTTTCATATTTTAGAGTTTTTTTGGTGAGATTTAGTGTGAAACTTTTTGCAGGACTGTTGGAGAAGGAGAAAAAAGAGAGAGTTCTTCTTCCTACACTTCTAACGAAAGGCTACAAAGAATTTGCTTTAAGAAAGAGGTCCAGATAAGTTTGTTTGTTTATTTAGTATTGTATGAACTTTTTTTTATATATGAAATTTGTGTTTTGTCGTATCTTTCTCATGAAGTATGAGTAGTTTCATCTATCTTTCCCCCTACTCTGAGATCTGGAGAAATGAAGAGATAATATGAATGTGTCATAACTAAAGTATAAAATTTAATTGTGATGATTTTTCAACTCCAAATTTAATT
>NW_018245241.1:0-210 GCF_001263595.1 Phalaenopsis equestris
TACTGGTAAGTGACAAGTTTTTCCAAAAATCAGTTGGTAAGGAGTCATTCCAACAAGAGTTTTATAAGCTGTCATGTAAGCCCGTAGTGTAGTATCCAATCTAGTGGACCAATCTATCTACTAGGGTTTACAGTCTTTTCAAGTATTTGTTTAATATCTCTATTAGAAATTTCAACCAACCCACTGGTTTGAGGGTGATAAGCAGTAGAG
>NW_018245242.1:0-817 GCF_001263595.1 Phalaenopsis equestris
TAAAAAGATCAGATGGGAAACCAATTTTTGATTTGGCACTATTCCTTAAGCTTCTCTTCATTTTTTCAACTTTACTTTTTTTTTTCTATATCTAAATAAACTTTTAATAATTTTTAATTTCACTCATTCTTTTCTAAAGCAAAGGTTTAATATAAATATTTTACTTAATAATAACAATTATTCATCTGGAAAATGTTCATTATTTTCTTTTAAAATAGAGTGATTTTTTTTAATTCAAGCCTGGATAGATGATCAACAATTTGATTCACAACTTCCTTCCTATCTACAATTTAAAGTCAATTTATTGCATAAGAAGAATCCATCGTATCAATCTTGGTTTTGTATCCTTCTTTTTCATTAAATATCTAAGAGCAGAATAATTTGCATGCACAATACATTTTGTTCCAATTAAGTATGATCTGAATTTATCAAAAGCATAAACAATTGTTAATAACTCTTTTTCAGTTATGGTATAATTAATTTGAGCTTCATTAAGAGTTCTACTAGCATAATAAATTACTTTGAAAATCTTATCATGTTTTTGTCCTAAAACAGCTCCAATAGCATAATCACTTGCATCATACATTAATTCAAAAGTTTTTTCCCAATCTGGTGAAGCAATAATTGGTGTAGTGACTAATTTTTTTTAATAGCTCAAAAGATTTTAGATAATCCTTATCAAAATAAAAAAATACATCTTTTTCAAGCAAATGACATGTAGACAGCTATTTTTGAAAAGTCTTCAATATATCGTATGTAATAATATATCGTATGTAAAATCTAGCATGTCCTAAAAAACTTATAATTTCCCTCACAT
>NW_018245243.1:0-278 GCF_001263595.1 Phalaenopsis equestris
CATTATTTTTTAATATTCATTGCACTTTGTTAAATATTGCTCTAATTTTTTTTTTCGAATTCAAAGCTTTATGTCAATATGTTGACGAAATTTATTCTTAAATCTGCAACATAGCAGAATTATTTTATTTTATTTTTTAATCATGACCATATTTTTTCTTATAAAATTCATGATATGTCTAAATAGCGTACGTTTTCTTCCTAAATTATCTAAGACATGCTGAAATGATGTTCGACATTTTTATAAATTACCTACAACATGTTGAAATATTGTTATTA